>NC_142856.1:25415367-25722034 GCF_061612785.1 Hesperophylax consimilis | reverse complement strand
CATTGACATCATTGATATTCTTGGTATGACCTTAAGTGACCTCCTCAGGCACGAAGACTCCATCCAAGCCAGAGTTAAGTTGGCCCCTTAGAAGCTGGGTGTACTGTAGATGGCCTCGAATATACTTTAATAAGTGACAGCCTCCGTGGTAGAGGGGTAAGGCTCTCGACTAGCAAGCCGGAGGTCACGTTAATACACATTCGCAGTCCGCATGTACTTTTTGACACTGAAAGGGGAGTTAATTAGTTCATGAAGCCTTTATTCATGGGTCATAACTCACAACTTTTGTTTCTCCATGTTGTAACGGAGTCAATTGATTACGTGAATTAATTAAGTCTATGGATCGTGTTTACGATTTCTTTCAATTCTAAGAGCTTAGTTAGTGCACCTTCATTCATGAATAATCCAGTTATTTTGCATAACGAACGAAATTATCCAAAAGTGCATATTGACATATTGACAGCTTATCTGATAAATTATTATAAGCATTTAATTACTCGCCTGAAATATCCATACTTGCGCGGGAGGTTTTTAAAATTGAATAGCCTTAAATGTGTACCCTTCACCCCCCTTTGCCGCTTGTCCCCTTTCCTAGCCAAAGACAAGGAGTATTGTTATCGTTGCATCTTACCGCGAACGTTCGTGTCATCTTGAAAACCCGCATGTATTTGAACTCGGCTGTGACTGTTTTTGGAGCACACATCGTCCAGTGAAACGTTTTACCCGCAGCAGTGAATGTCACTGTTTTTTTTGTTTGTGTTAAGTGAGCGAATGTTAATTGTATGCAAACTGATAAGTGAAAGAACCAGCGGCTTATGGAGGACGAGACCAGGGTAAGTCTTTGGCCTTTCCCTCTCATTTTCCACTTGCAAACACTAAGGCAAAATTCAATTCGTTTTGTTTGTCTTAGTCTTTATCGCACCACCGCACCGCAACCCCCGCACAATTGCGAACGAAGGATTTGCGCACAACCATCCATATAAATTGAAAATATCCTCCGAGTAAAATTCCCGTCGGCGGCATTTATTTTTAGGAGATATTTTCAAATTGTTTGGATATTTCAGGCGAGTAATTAATGCTTATAATAATTTGTTACCCTTTGTGCTATGCATAAAAACTTTGTCATATAAACATTAGTTTATCATTAAAAAAATAAGCTCATCTGATACCTAGGAGGCAGAGCTAAAAGCAGCGGCTTTTGTCTACTGACTGTCAGAATTATATTCTGACAGTGCTCGCAAATCGCTATCAAATTACATCCGGCATTTTTCGATCGGTAGAGTGTGATGTTGTAATTTCAACTTTTCCCAAGAAAGTACTTCAAAGTACATAGTACCTTAAGTCTAGTCCGCTCCTCTAGATATCTTGGAGCTTTCTGGGAAATTATACCCCTAAGAAAATAAAGTCGGAATCTTAACGGCGCACAGTGGGTTGAAAATCGCCTTTCATAGACATGGAGACTTGAATTTTCAAGGGTATTTTTTTTGGCTAGAAATGGATTATGCTCATCATTACTATGCTATAAAATTTCGTACGAAGCAATTGCGTGTACAAATGAAGGAGTTATCATTTTTTTAAGAAAAAATTATATGGCACTGACATTAAAAATGAGGCTATCTCTGGAATCATAAGGTTGGCCATTCTATCCTTACACACAGATATACTACTATTTATTTGTATTTTTGACATACTTCGTATTGTGGCGCAACTTGCGATTTTTTTTTTTTAAATCCTCAAAGTTGAAAAAAACACTTTTTAATGTTGATGATTCATTTTAATGCTTAAATAATTTACATATGAGTAGGCTTGCAGTGTAAATAAAATATTGTAAACTAGACAAAGCATACTCATATGTAAAGCATTTAAGCACTAAAATGAATCATCAACATAAAAGAGTTTTTTTTTCAACTTTGAGGATTTAAAAAAAAAACCCTTGAAAATTCAAGTCTCTATGTCTATGAAAGGCGATTTTCGGCCCACTGTGCGGCGTAAGTGAAGAAGCAATGCACGAAAATATGCGACGCGCGGCCCCGATGATTGGACTGACCTGCGTTTGAATTTTCCCTAGCAATTCTCTAAATAAAGTTGAAATCTTAACGACACAAGTGATGAAGTCGTGTACTTACAATATTCGGCCCGGCGTAATGGAGGGACCTACGGTCGAATTTGCCTTGACAGGCCTAGAAAATTGATCTTTCCGTGAGGTTTATTTTAATTATTTCTGATGAACGTATTGTTTTTATCCTTTGTTAGCCCCGAGCAAAACCTCCGAGTCTTGTGTCGGCTTCACGATCCCTGGTAACGCTCTCGAAACCTCTAAACATGAACCGTACTTCACAAAGATAATTTAGCGGATTTATTACACTACTTCTCAAAGTTCTGCCGTATAATTTGTAATTACGTTATGTAATTAAGGATTCTTTTTTATTTTTGCGCTTTTCTTAATCTCTGTGATAAATGAAGACATATTTTTTTTAATAATAAAAGTGATTAAAGCTCTTTCATGTCACTGTGATATTTTTGGTATTTTTTTTACTTAATCTTTAATTACACTGAGAAAAAAGAGTATTGCTAATTTATTAAGAATCTCTTAAAATTATTGGAAATCCTGTTAAAAACATCATTACAGGCCCTTAAGGAATGAATTAATAGGTTCCCTGTTAAACTTTTATTAAAATACGAATATATTATCACGATGTCCGAACACGTGTTCATAAAAATCCTAGTATTTTCGCATTTCGTCATTATATATTTTCAAGGCAAATGCAGGCGCATTAACACTTGTTTCGATATATTAGGAATTTACTACAAGTTTATCAGGAAACGGCCTGCAATCCCGTTTTTAACAGAATTTCCAATAATTTGAAAAGATTCTTAATAAATTAGCACTACTCAGTTTTCTCCGTGAAAAAGGTGGGATTTTTTAAAAATTATTTTATAACACCAGAATGATGTTATTTCACTCAGAAAATACGGAAAAAAATTTACCCCACAAGAATGTTGATTATTTTGTTATGCCAATTTATTTTTTTATTTGTATTCTACTCAAGCGAAACGATAGGAAAACCTTCAATTTATCTAAAGTATATTTTTTGGTATTCATAATGTACACCAATTCGTTATAAAGATTAATCACAATAGTGATTTATCATTAAGCTTCGCCTTAACCGCTCTACTAGGAGGTCATCAAATCCAACTTATTCTTATTTTTTTATGAATATTTACTGTTAGAATTTTAAACCTAAAACATCGTTAAAAATTCTATTACCTGACTAAAAGTGACAGCGTTATTTTAAGATACTTCTTGACAGGAGTGCTCTTACCTCTTCATTTCTCCCTTCCAGCATTTCTTTTATAATATTATTTTCAAACATTTTTCCCTTCTTCAAAGGAATTTTAGACGTCACATTGCAGCGAACAAATTAAATTATATTTTTGAGGAAAAGCGGGGATATCCCGGAAAATGTAAGTCTCTTCGGATATTACATTCTGCCGGAGGCCTTTTCTGTTATAAACCCTTTTGTGAGCTCTCGAAAACGGATGCAATGAAAATGAATGCGATCAATTTTAACGGGTTTTGCGATATACATTCAAAATGATCACCAAGCATTTCCGTTTTAATGTTTATGGGCTGTCGCATAGTTTCATTGGAATCTCTGTCCGAGGGGAAATTAAAAGTGCCATTAAAATAATTTATTCATTCATTTACTTGCTGACTTGTACCTGGCGTAGTTGCGGGTTATCCTTAGGAGATAGACTTATACCGTGGCAGACTTTTTTGTAGGCCTTTTTATGATGTACACTTTCGTAGTACATTATTTTGATGCGTCTCATAAGGTTTAGTCAGCGTAAGCAATGTAAGCGCGTGAAAATAGTTTTTTACGACTTCATTACAAAACATTGACTTTTCTCTACTTTCTAAATAGATAATATGCCTTTATTATATACAGAAATTCTCTAAATGATAGTAAAAACCCTATCAAAATACGTTTCGTAGTTTAGAAGAACTAAGCGCACAAACAGTCTGACACGGATAGCGACTTTATTTTATACTTTTTAGAGATTTATTCACGCATTAAAGGCTTTTACATGTATACAATGTGTAAGGTAAGCTGATCAGGAGTACAATAATGAGTGTAATAGGCCGAGTACGGACAATATAAGCAGTGAGAATTGATGTTCATTCAAGTAATAGTTGTTCAATAAATAATATATAATAATAAGTAATTTTTTAATGATAAACTAATGTTTATAAGACAAGGTTTTATGCATAGCATAAAGGAAAACAAATAATTATAAGCAATAATTAGTCGCCTGAAATATCAATACAAATTGAAAATATAAAAATATTTCACCAATAAATGAAGATATAATATGTCTCGACGCCATCTAGTGAGAAAACTAGCACTGACAAAGCCTTTCCTACAAAAATTAAGTTGGTTGTTTACAGGTGGAAAAAATATAATAAGCAGTAATTGTTGATTGAGGTAGGTACTAGTACATATTGAATCTTTTGGCTGGTTGGAAATAAACCGACATAGCTCAGTGGTTTCAGAGCACCTGACCGGATATCAGAAGGCACGTGTTCAATTCCCGTTGGCGGCATTTATTTTTACTCGGGAGATATTTGTATTGATATTTCAGGCGACTAATTATTGCTTATAATTATTTGTTTCAATAATATGAGTATAATGTAGATACCATGGAAGTATAGTCCAGTCAGTGGGGGATAAAAAAGGGCTCCACCTTGCAAAAGGTTAGGTAGTAGCGATTTTCACATATGTTGTTAAGATTGGGACTCTAAAGAAAAAAAAAAGTTTTCGACCTTGGGGGGGGGGTCGAGCTCGACCCGCCATCTTGGATTGAAGGTGCCAAAATTTGGTTTTTTCAAAATAATTATGAAGTGGTTGATTTTTAAACCAAATTGTTCAAGGCAAACTTAAATACAACTAAATTACCTACATTTTTTGTAGAAAGTCTTTTTTTGTAAGTCTAATAGGTAACGAGTTACAGCGGTTGAAAGAAGAAAATTTTGACAAAGAATTGTAAAACTCCAGTTTTCTTGATAAATTTTGTACGAACATATTACACAATATCATTTTAACGATTAATTGTCATTTATCCAGAGAAATAGGTACCGAGAGTATGTCGAACATGGTTACCACGCCTGAAAATTTAGAATCTATAAAATTTAAACGTAAGTACAAAGTAATTCCATTAGTAGCAGTCAACAGCAGCATCAAGGTCGGCGAAACAACTATTTCTATCAACCCGCTAATGTTGTTCCAGAGAATGTGTATTGTGAAGAAATCCGACGAAGAATTGAAGGATTTCCTTAAATTCGAACTCGCCCCATTTCCTTTGTCGCTTTTCACTGAAGAAAGAATGCGCAAAGGTACGAAATCATCATTTTATGGTGTTTTCGAACAACTTCCAGAAGGCGTGCAACTTGAAGGTAGCAAAATTAATGTTGTGGATGGAGGATATCTTTTTTTTTATTTTATTTTATTTATTTTTTTTATTTTTTTTTTATTTAATATCAAAATAATATACAAAAATCAAAAAGTCCCAATAAACTACTTTAAAGTAGTTTGTCATTGGGTGCTTTTAACTTAAACAGATTATATCAAATGTGTACATTCATATCATGAGAGGTGTAATACAATAAAAATAAAAACAAAAAACAATTAAAGCGTATGCAGTTAGAAATAGTTTGTATTAGAGTCTAGTACAAACTATTTCTTTCAGCTAGCCAATTTTTCAACAAAAAATTTCTTTTTATATTTGTACATTTTTTGATTTCTGCAGGTAACATATTTAAACAATTTGGTATCATGTAGTCTAGCGTTCTTTTTCCATATTTGTTTACATGCTTTGGTACGATTAGTCCTTCATTTAATGTAAATCGAGTATTGTAAGTGTGTTCCAGTCTATTTATGTACATAGGGCTATTTATGTGCTGAAAAATTATTTTATACCACATAATTGCTCTTACCGAGAGGATTTTCAGATTTTGATAAAGGTGTGGAACATTATGCCTTTGTTCATATAAACTTTTATGAGCTAATAATTTAACAAGAGAATTTTGAACTGCTTGAACATGATTTATATTTGTTTTAGAGGAAAATCCCCAAGCTGTAATTCCATACCTTATGATAGATTCAGCTAGTGATAAATAAATTATTCGAAGTGTGCATATTGGAACATAAAATTTTAATTTATATAATCTACTAATAATAGATCTCAGTCGTTCACAGACTTTATTTATCTGTAAATCCCATTTGAAAAAACAATCAATAATAACACCTAAATAAACATATTTTTTAACCAGTTCAATATTTTCACATGTACACAACGCAGGGATACCAACATGTAGGCAATCTGAATTGTGTGTTTTAATTTCGGGTATAATAGTATTTACCTTGGCATTGGGTGATCTAATGTGTATCAATTTAGTTTTTTTTGCATTTATGATTAGGCCAGAGTCGTGAGACCATTTTAAAAGTTCAATGTAATCTTTTTGTAAAAGTTCAATACATAATTGCAAATCACTGCAAGAAAACACCAATGCAGTATCATCCGCGTACACAAAGTGTTTTACATGTTTAAAAATAAATTTAATAAAAGATACATAAATTATATATAAAATAGGACCTAATATGGAACCTTGAGGAACACCTGCTAAGATTTTTCTTTTTTTACTTAATGTGTTCAAAAGCTTTATTTGCATGCACCTGTTGTTCAAATAATTTTCAAATAGTTTTAGAAGTTTCCCTCTTATTCCTATGATTTCTAGTATTTTCAACAATTTTTTATGGTTAATAGTGTCAAATGCCTTGGAATAATCTATAAATAAGACTAATACATGATGTTTATTATTTAAATTATTATTTATCAAGCTGGCAAACTTTTGAAGTAGCACTTCAGTGCCCTTTTTTTTTTGGAATCCATATTGGTTAGTATCAATAATAGAAAAATCTTCCAAATATTTTATTAATTTAATTTGAATGTATTTTTCAAGAATTTTTTCGAGTGATGGCAAAATACTGATTGGTCTATAATTACCCAAAATGGTGTGATCACCTCCTTTATAAATGGGTCTGATAATACTACATTTTAAATCATCTGGAATTTTTGCTTCAAATAAGATTCTGTTTACAAAATGGGTTATAATTGGACCTAATGTTAATATATGTTTTTTAATATCGCTCATTCTGATATTATCGATTCCAGGAGAAGAGCTTTTAAGTTGCTTCACAATGTTTTCTATATCAGCAATTTTAGCCCTAGGTAGGTACATGCTTTGAGGCATCTCCTCTGGTTCAAACCCAGTTGTCCTGTGATTACATTTATGTAACATATTGCAAACATTGTCAGAGAAATAATCAACAAAGTCATTTGTTACGCTTTCTTCGGTCCGATCTTTCATCAAATATTTGGATGCAACTTGGTCACAATCATTTTTACATTTCTTTCCTAAAATTTGATTACATTCGTCCCATGTTTTTTTTTGAGTCTTGAAATATATTTTTGAATTTATCATTATAGTATGAGGTTTTTAATTTTATTAACAATTTATTTAAAATATTTCGAAAACACTTATATTCTTTTTCATAGTATTTGTTCGTTGGAGCATTTCTCCAACGTTTGTATAAGAAATCTCTTTTTTTAATTTTATAAAGTGCATCAGTAGATATCCATTCATTTATGGCATGCGGTCGGTTTTTTGATTTTTTGCTTATTTCAATTGTGCTTTTTTTATACAAGTCATCAAAATAATTTTTAATTTTCAAATAAATAACAGAACATTCGGTTTCCTTTAGAAGCGATTTCCAATCATAATTACAAATATGTTTATCAACCAGTTTTTGCGAAAGAATTTTAACTTTATTATAATCATTTGAGTTTAAATTATCTACCGAGTTATAGCGTATACTTATAGCTGTTGTGTTGTGATCGGCAATGTTATAGTCACATACACATGCGAAGATTGTACTGGTTAATCCAGCGGGCAGTTTACCGCTTATTCGCACGTAGAAATGATCGATACATGAACTATTTATTTTCTGTTTAACAATTACTTCCCTAGTGACGCCATCTATACATTTTTTCAAATAGTTATTTGTAAGAATATTTTCATAATTTATTATGATAGGATCATTTTTGTTTAATAAATTTAAATTTATGTCGCCGAAAAATATTACACTTTTATTTGATTTAATATTGTTTTCAAACACAGAGGATATTTCTGACAAAAATGATAGCTTATTTAGATTCGGAGGTCGGTATATTGCTAAGACATTTAAAGTGCTCTTATTTGGAAGTGTCAATATTCCAAAAACGTTCTCAAAAAATTTGGTGTCCAGAAATATTTGCGAAAAGGAAAGGTTATTCTTTATATATAACAAGATGCCTCCACCGGATTTTTGTTTTCTACAATAGTGATACGAATTGTATCCGGGAATATCATAAAGATTAACAAGTTCCGAACGAATTGCCGTTTCGCAAAGCATGAGTACGTCAACGTGATTTAAACAGTCTTTAAAATAAACATGAAATAGGTCGAAATATTTACATATTGACCTAATGTTTAGTTGAACAAAATTAAGTTTACTTGTATCACATTTCCTTGAATCTTGCTTTTGAAACCATTCACGCAGGTTATTTACTTTACAAATAACCTGCGTGAATGGTTACATAAAGTTGTATGGAATCGGAGTGATTATTTTGGGTCAATTTGCGAGAAGTACGTTCACTATGTAAGAAATCACTATGGATCACATGCAGTCATTGTTTTCGATGGATATCCGCTTGATGATGGTGAAAAAAGAACGATTTTTAGCCAATAAAAATAACAAAGTCCCTCTGATTTCGATGCTTACAAAGCAATTTATACAGGATGATTTTACAGTTAAGCAGGCTGAAGAAGATGCTGATGAGTTGATTGTCAATACTGCGATTTCCTTGTGTTCATCATATGACGCTGTTTTCATTATTGGCGAAGATGTTGATCTCCTAGTTCTGCTGACAGCATTAGCACCACCCAAAAGTAGTATATATCTTCGCAAACCCGGGAGAGGCAAAACTTTTGAAAGACTATTCCGCGAATAGTGTGAAATACAAAGAGGCGGCTGAGAATATTCTGTTTCTTCATGGCTTTAGCGGCTGCGATACAACGTCGTCCTTCTTCAACCAAGGAAAAACAAAATATTGTTCGCTTGTGCAAAACGACACAAGACTCAATGCCATGATAGGAATCTTCAAACAACATGATGCAACACCAGAAGACATAGCAGTTGCAGGAACACGCTTTCTTGTTGCTTTGTACGGGGGTGACTGGATAAGGAAACCTTGGAAGAAGTCCGCTACAAACGTTTCGCAAAGTCGACAGCAAAAAGCAAATTCAATCTTGCCTCTTTGCCACCAACGAACGACGCTGCACGGTACCATGCATTTAGAACGTACCATCAAGTCCAAAAATGGTATGGAATCCAAAAAAATCCAGAAAACTGGGGCTGGAAACGTGACATCAACGAGCTTGTTCCAGTAAGAATGACAAAGAAACCAGCACCCGAGACTTTATTAAAATTTATTTCATGCAATTGTAAAAAAGGATGCGGCGTTGCATGTAGCTGCAGGAAAGCTGGATTGAAGTATTCTATTGTATGTGGGTGCTGTAATGGTCAAACATGCCGAAATTCGCCAGAGGTTCACATCGATGTCGAGGACGAAGA
Organism: Hesperophylax consimilis; assembly: GCF_061612785.1. Taxonomy (NCBI): domain Eukaryota; kingdom Metazoa; phylum Arthropoda; class Insecta; order Trichoptera; family Limnephilidae; genus Hesperophylax; species Hesperophylax consimilis. The sequence goes on along the minus strand of NC_142856.1, from coordinate 25,712,300 downwards.
AGAAGAGATTTTGTCAATGGAAGCCCAGAATCTCAGTATCACAGGCAATGAGTTAGATGATGACATTGATGATGAAGACTGTTATTAAGTAACATAATTTATAGTAACATAATTCATAGTAATGTAACATAATTTCGAAATCTACCATCGCTGGTATATCTGTGGAGTAGACCTACTGGGCATACCACAATAAAAAAATGCGCCATGTTCTCTACCTCATGGTGGTGTGGAAATGAGTTAGCAAAATTATTATAGTTATGTAATGAATAATCCGAAAAAATTACAAAGTTGGGGATTTCATCATTTTTTAGAAAAATATTCACATTTCCGCCACTGTAACTCGTTACCTATTAGACTTACAAAAAAAAACTTTCTACAAAAAATGTAGGTAATTTAGTTGTCTTTAAGTTTGCCTTAAACAATTTGGTTGTAAAAACGACCACTTCACAATTATTTTGAAAAAAACAAATTTTGGCACCTTCAATCCAAGATGGCGGGTCGAGCTCGACCCTCCCAAGGTCGAAAACTTTTTTTTTTCCTTAGAGTCCCAATCTTAACAACATATATCAAAATCGCTACTACCTAACCTTTTGAAAGGTAAAACTCCCCACTGACTGGACTAGTAGTGGCAGAACGATATTTAATAAAAATGTTTTTGTTAGTAATATAAATATGAAATTTTTATTGTTGAACATGTTAGTATTTAGTTTACCTTTATAATGCCAGATCGGTTATTGTACAGAACATAGCTTAGCATTTTAATGTAGGAATAAAAGAGAACGGTTTGTTGTGCAGCAAATTTGTAATCAACAAACATTTATTACGCCCGATTGGGTGTTTTGTGGAACATAGAAAAAATTATATAAAGACAAAATGTGCATTTAAGAAAAACGATATTTTGTAAATCAGTTACAAATATTCTTATGTATTTTTTTTAGATTGGTCACTGAGTGGTGGCGGTAAACATCGATTGAACTATAATTATTACCTAGTAATGGGAAGGAGATGTTTCCATGAAGATATGTCAATATGATTTTGTGTCATTTTTCGGGTGCCATCCCCACGCGTTTTGGGGTTATGTACAGAAGCTCTGCCATTACTTATGTGTGTTGTGAAAAATTGTTAGTTTTCTTGCGTTCTACTTTTTAATATATTTTTAATTAAATTTCCTTTTACTTCAACCTATTATTTTTTAATACTCTGAAATATTGTTGTTCTAATCAAAATAATATTGTAGGGTGTTATCTTATTTTTGCCACAAAAATATAGTTCGTACCTATATTTTATATAAACATTATAAATAAATACAATTCATTGTAATTATTTTTTTATTCTTATTCCATTTTTATCACAATATCAAACATATAGTTTATACCTATTACTGTAAAAAGCATAATGTAACAACTCATTTAATTTGTAAAAAAGGATATAATTATTTTTTTTTGTTTGTTAATTACATTTATTTTTTTATTTACCTATATTTATTTATTTATTACCACCTTTTTTTCGGGGCTTTTGCATGAGAATATTAAGAAATATATATTATTTAGTGTACATAACTGAATTGCTTCATTAACAATATTTTATATTTGTTTAAAAATAAATTGAAGATGTCCACTGACTTGGTATAATTGTTTCCCTCCATTAGTATTCCGGGCAAAGAGGAATACATATGGTAGTTAGTCCCAGAATTTCTGCACTGAAATAAATCCTGACTTCTAGTATTACGTTGTGGAATCCGGAAGCTTATCAATTCTAGCAATACCGGACTATCAACTAAATCATTTAGAATTTTATATAGTAATATCAAGTCAGTGAAAAAAATTATTGTTATTTCCTTTTGGTTAATTTTTATAAAAAAAACTTGTTTTGCAAATAAAATATATCTATAATATGTAACAAAATTTATAGACAGTAAAAAATAAATAAAATCAAAACATGTACGCTCCGTGGCGATGATGGAAATGGCGCTGTGAGGTTTTTAATACTTACCCGTCTATGAGGAAAGCGATAAGTGAAATTGGGAAGAGATGGAAGAGACCAGTGTTGTAAGAGGAAAAAAACGGAGGCCACAAGAAAGAGTCTTATAAACGACCCATTCTCACGTGACACATAATGTTAAACGTCAGAAATGATTTGAGATTTTCTCGGCTAAAAGTATTATAGTGTTTTATTTTGGGGTATTTGTGGGACACTGTAATGCTAAAGAAGGAGATTGCGCAACATGGCATAATACCCCAGAAATAAATCACTAAAATGTTAAACGTCTACAAATGTTGGTCACGAATTTTGCTTGTTTCAAACTGAAAATATGTAGAATCCTTTACTTAGAAAAAGCTGTCAAAAAATTTCACGACATCAGAACTCACCTTAGACAGTTTTTTTTGCTGATTCAGACAACAGATTTCTTCTGTATAGTGATGCTAGCTGAAGTCCCTAGCGTTGACTTTGCTTTGAGCAGAGTTTTTCTAAATCAGATGTAGACAGTGACCTTCATCTTGTTTTGAAGGTCAGGTTTGCAAAACTTTATCAATAGCTGTGGGATTCCACAACGTAATACTAGAAGTCAGGATTTATTTCAGTGCAGAAATTCTGGGACTAACTACCATATGTATCCCTTTTTGCCCAGAGTACTAATGGAGGGAAACAATTATACCAAGTCAGTGGACATCTTCAATTTATCTTTAAACAAATATAAAATGTTGTTAATGAAGCAATTCACTTATGTACAATAAATAATGTAAATTTCTTAAGGCGATGCACTACGTAGTAATGCAAAATCATGTGTTTTTGGTTTAAAAAGTTGGTCACCTGAAAATGTTTCAGATGCTTTAATTAAATACTGCGAGTAGAATACATCTTGGCCTTTGAAATAATCGAGTATTTTTTAGATAAGTCTATTTATAAGCCCAGAAAAAATAATGTATAAGGCCTATGAAAACTGCTTTAATGTAAAATCTCCTACTTACGAACCCATTTTCGGTTATGATTTTATTGTATAATGTAGAAAATTAAGTTCTTTATAAAATGATCGGAAAAAAATTAAATATTTATGCCTGAACATCCACAAAATAAAATAAAAGGCACTTTTTGGCCACGTTTTTTTCTTGCATAAATCAAAACAGGCGGATGGTGTTAAGCGGGAATTTAAACCTTATCGCCATCTACGTAAGGGCTGTTATTGATAGCGGCTCGATTTAAAATATTACACGACGTATTGCATCGCCTTAATATTCTTATGTAAACGCCCCGAAAAAGGCGTTTTTAAATAAATAAATATCGAAATAAAATTGTAGCCACAGTCACTCTTCTCCATGTAAATAGATCATAGACTAAATTAGACTAGACACGGCATATTCATTTAAAAATAACCCCAACACAATTTTGGTTTGGTTCACGTGCACATTTATGAAAAGGCCCACGCATTGTGTCGCAATGCGAAATGGGCACTGTGCATTGCGTTTTACCTTTTGTTGGTCAAGAGTAAACTATTTTGCTTCTCAGCTATGCTGGGCAAGTTCATTTTTTCTATCACTGAAATAACCCAGTTCCAAATATTTAAATTTGAATTATGTCCATATTACAACACCTCTGACAACAAATTCTCCGTGGTTTCGCTTACGAGTTTGAACGCTTGTATAAGGAGTTTAAACAGAGTTAGGTTGTTAAGTTCATCTCCATATTTGTGACGTACGCTACGTGGCGTTATTTTTAAAATGAATTTAACTAGACAGGGCTAATCTAGTATAATACATCAATGAAACAGATAGATAGATTATTATATCGGAATTCTACAAAATTCCTATTCATAATATTTTGTGAATTCAATTGCAGGTGTGCTTGAGCACACACAATTGAATATAATATCTTCTTACTGCTAATTAAAAACGGAATACTGAAAAGTATATATTAAATGTATAAAATATAATAGAAAAGGTACACTTTAGGTGTATCCACGCTACTGCCTTCCAACCCTTACATTCAATTACGGTAACTGCCTTCAGCCATTAAGGCTGAGCTTGGGGCCGCGGCAGACGAGGGTGGAGCTTCTCTATTACTTGGAAATGTCGATCTGGGTGAGGCGGAACTTAAATACATACAGGATGTTATCTTTATAATTAATAAATTAACATGGTCGCGATTAAAAAAAGCTGCGATCTCAAACCACTGAGTTACATATAGGTAAACATAATCCTGTTTATTGTATGTAATAGGCCTGTGCAATTAGCGCCAAAAAGGGGGCCGCGATCGTAATTATTCCGGTAGTCCCATTTTTTATATGTGATGATGTAAAATCTGAGTTTCCGACCTTGGCGCACCTGTGCTCGCGCCGCCTTTTTGAAATAACCGACCGAAATCGCGCCAAAATCTATTTATTCCCAAATATCTCATTTCCAATGCCAATTTCGGCTAAAGTAACTACACAAGTATAATAGAACATAAAATTACCTACAACTTATTTTAAAACAATTTTCTTCTATCTCTAATAGGTACCGAGGTAGAAAGTCGTAAAGGTGCGTATATTTTTGAAAAAACAAGTTTTTTGCGAGACTAGTTTTGGTTTTTCGTAAATACCTCGTTGCCAGTGGAATTTCATGAAAATTTTATAGATACCAATTATGTAGAGCACAAAATTTGCAAAAAGATGTGCAATTTTTATGTTTATACAGTTTTTTTTACCGATATATAGTATAAACAAATCTAGGTACGACGCACAGAAAATCTGTCACAGTTTATTATCACGTTATTAGATTTTTGTTTGCATTTTTAAATACATACATACATCATACATATACAAATTTACTAGAGAGCACATCGGTATGGTCAGTCAGTATGATCAGTCGTCGCTTACGCCTATTTACTATAATCTTTTTTTTTATATTATCGCGCTATCTCTATCATTCGTATTTATCTCCTTTTCAAACCATCTTCAGTTATTTTCTTCTCTTTCAACACTTATAATGGAGCCTATGTGGAGTAAACAGAAGTGGTCAACCATCCAAAGTGATTTGCAGTGAAAAGTGAGGTTAACTGGTGATAGCTGTTCTTTTTTTTGTACCGCCTTGTTCGTAAGTTCAGGTTGTTGCCTGTTGATGAGTAAAATATTGATTTAATTGATTCCGGGTAGGAACCCGCTTCAGCCATTACTTCATCCAGTCCGCTGCTAAATTAAATATTTCGTTGCATTGATCTCTAAGTAAATCCATGCATTTTCTCTTTGATAAATCTTTACATTTAGTTTTCTTGTTCTTCGTGTGGTGGAGGAGAGTTTGTGGAGACCATAGTGGGATGCTGAGGTTATTCAGCCAATCGACGGCATCGGTAGTCACTTGATTTAGCCATTGAGATATATTTTATAACGGTTGTGCCCCTGGGAAATGAAGAAGGGTCATCATTTTTTTTCTGATGTTCGTTTTTGACACTTTTCTATGTATATTTTGTGCAAATTCCTTCATAATGATAGTTACAAGATCTAACGACTATTTGATTTCATGTGTGTAAAAGCTATGGCCATTAGGAGTATTTCATAACATATTTTTACAACAACAAAAAACTAAGATAATTATAGCCCAAACGATAGTAGTCTGAGTAGTTGGTCACTACCCAGAAGTTGTGGGATCAATTTTCTGCTGGCTAAATTAATAAATATTATTATTTTCCTTTATATTGATGGTAGTGGAAGTTTTTTCGTAACCTGCGAATGTTCGAAAGAGATAACATAGAAACAATGAGATACTTCTTATACACAATGGTTCTGTTATTTATTTGTTCAATGTTGTGGGCATAAGCCTAGGGATTTTGTTATTTTTACAACAGCCGCAAATAGGCATTTGAACACCCCATTAGGAGTGTATCTCCCTTGTCTAGCTAGGCCAGGCCCAAATGACGTATCTACCGCCAACATCCCTTTCTTGTAACTCTAGTCGAAGCCGGCGAACGGGAGATATGAGCAGATAGCTGTTAGCTGTTAGCAGTTGGCACGACTAGAATATTAAACCTTTCTGTCCAAGAAATAAAAGGTAAAATGTTTTGGCCTTTTCCGTAATTGGGAGAAAAGCAACATTACGCGTTGTTGCTTTATTTTTACACCAAGAATTCGTATTATGATTCCTGAGGGGGAATTGTAAAAATTATTATTATTTAATTTGGTTACTTTATACAGCCCTCTTTTGCAAGAAATCAACTGCACAGGAAGGGCGTTTTAATTTTTTTGTAATCTGACGAAAAGTCTCATTATTATTTTTTAATGATAAACTAATGTTTATAAGACAAGGTTTTTATGCATAGCACAATGCATAAAAACCTGTAATATCAATACAAATTGAAAATAAATGCCGCCGACGGGAATTGAACCCGCACCTTCTGATGTCCGGTCAGACGCTCTGGACCACTGAGTCACGTCGGCTTATTTCCAACCCGCCAAATAATTCAATATGTACTAGTACTTCAATCAACAATTGCTTATTATATTTTTTCCTCCTTATTATATTCTTATTTTTATTTTAAACCGCACAAGAGTCCCATCTGCTCTCAACCGTCTGGAGCCAGTGAGACTATGGTATCCCCGGCTGGGGTATTTTGTGAGGCTGAAGGCACTGGGTAGGGGAAGGAGATGGGGGAGAGAAAGATGGAAAAATACCCGAATATTGAGATCTGGTCACCAAACACAGCCAAAGCCATTTCTGAATGGTGGTCTTACACCAGGGCGATACTGGGAGTATCTTCCACTCTAGAATGTGCCGCGAACATACCATCTATTAATTTTAATGAATAAATTGCGAAATAACTCAAATTAAATTTTCTTGTGCACGCCGCGATTTGAAATAAATTCACTCCTCACAATTGTGTTTTGTGATTTTTTAAAATTTTGAATACCACACAGAAGTCACTGCCCAGAGCCGATGGGACTATGTCACCCAATTGGGGTATGTTGGGAGGTAAAAGGGAGTGGGGAGGGGAAAAAGATTTTTGATCAAATTTTGATCAGCTGTCAATCATAACGGTTATGTTGAAGCTTATCAGCTGATCACATTTTGTTCAAAAGCTTTAACGAACCCAGAACCGTCGTTTGACGGGGACTGTTCAAATGTGAAAAAATGACACGGATGTTTCGGTGGTCACCAAATGTGACCAGAGTTTGAAACCACCCAACATCCGTAATCGTCGCCACGACTTGTTCAATATACCACAGTGCAGAACGGATGTTCTAGCACAGCGCACAGCCTAGCATGACAAGAGGAATAGTGCTATTGAATGGCATTTTTAAAACAGTAGACATAAATGTTAATAATGTTTCAATAAGAAATCTTGTATTGCAAATGTATGATTAATCTGTCGTATGATGTACAGGGTTTTCCAATAAGAGGTGTTATTTTGATATTCAATGGTAACAGATCAATGGTTTCTTTGCTTGTGTGGCACGTCTTGTTGAAAGTAAACGTTGTCCAGATCAATACCATCCAATTCCGGCCATAAAAAATCATTAATCATCTCTCGATAGCGCAATCCATTCACCGTAACTGTTGCTCCAGCCTCATTTTCGAAAAAGTAAGGTGCAATGACTCCGCCGGACCATAAACCCCATCAAACAGTCACACGTTGAGAATAGAAAGGCTTTTCAACAATAACTCTTGGGTTTTCCGAGCCCCAGATGCGACAATTTTTCTTGTTGGCGAAGCCACCGAGGTGGAAATGGGCCTCATCACTCAAGATGATTTGCATTTGATTCACTCAATAATTTCAATACGTTGTTGAAGCGTGTATCGTTCCATTTTTATTAATGGCGTAGTTTCTACTTGTCAAATGTCAAAAAATGACAGCTTCAAAAGTAACATCTACCGAAATAGCGGGCTATTCAAAATAACACCTCTTATTGGAAAACCCTGTATATCTTATTAATATAAAGGGTGTCCGGGGGTAAAGTGCGCTAACTTCGGTGGTTGAATCTACAAGTAAAAAACAACATTGAAGTTTCGAAAAAAGTTTTTTTTTTTTTTTTTAACTTTTACCATCGTGTAGAATCACCTCCTGGTTTTTTTATACAGGTCTCCCCCCCGGACACCCTACATAAAAATTCAGCCTGCATATGTTTGTGCTCGAAAAACTCGAAAAGTAGTCCACCGATATCGCTGAAAATTTCAAAGTTTGTTCTTATTAGTGCCAGGAGTGTTAAGAGAGTAATTTGATTGGCAGAAGAAGTCGGGAACGCCCGAGGACTACTTAACGCAATATCTCTGCACTGGAAAGAGATGCGGAGTCGATGTAATGTATTTTTTTTAACAGTAACATTGTGGTATACATATACAGTAGTGAATGGTGAAAGAAGTTGGAAACGCCCGAGAAAGAAATTAGCAATATTGAAGCATTGCTGGTTCCACTAGTAATATAGAAAAATACAATTCAAATTCTCGCAGGTAAATACTAATCTTCAAACTTTTTGAACGATAGACTCAAATAGGAAAACTCGTGGATAAGAATTTAGGCGTAAAGAGAATTTATTATCAAGAGGTGTTGTACAAGATATATATGATTCAGAAATGTTTAGGTTTAGGAAAGGTTAAAGGTAGGTTCACAATAGACCCCTAATTTAAGGGTAGGACGTACGAGCTGCTCTGTTCAAGTGAAAGATGGATTGATCTACATTGTACCTTGAATGTGGTTTAACAATGGAGGGGTTGATTGATGGATTCGTGCAATCATTTATTTAAAACACTGAACAGATAATAACAAGAAGTGTGATTAAATAAAAGCTAATTTGTGTGAGACCTGAATTATTTTTCTTCATCCGAAGTAAGGAAAAATTGAGCTTACTTCATGTATACGGACTCGCCCACATATACTTCTTCTATTGGTTTTTCTCAAAGGTCCCTAAACTTTTTTTTCCCGTAGACCACGTTCCGATTTTTTCTGTTCAGGGTTAAATCCCCTGCTTTTCTAATATTCATTTTTCAGACTGAAATTTCCCTAGATTTCGGAATGGGTTTGTATGTATGAGGTATTCTTGATTGCACTAAATTCCCCAATGTGGGTTAAAGAATTTCAGCGAAAAAACTAAATCCCCAATTGCCAATATTTCAAGTTCAATATTTGAGATTTTCCCAGAATTTGATCTCTTCGTCAACATTTAAGATATCATATCACTGTTGTACTTTGAAAACAATTCCATATGAAACCACAAAAAAGTGACATGACCAAAATTGTGTTAAATGGTATCCACTCTCGTGGACCACCATTTAGATCTCGTAATAATAATGTTTGGATGATTTGTATAGCGCCGTTTTTATGAAAAATTGCGCTCATTTTTTTGCAGGTCGATAACGACCTCGTTGGGAATTACTGGTTTATCTCCTCATTGCTCCAACCAATTATCTTCGTTTTTTTCCCTCCTTTGCGTCTTTGAAAAATTAAAAACCTTTGTTTAGTCGCATTCAAATCTGAAGCAAATTCTGCCACAATTTTTGCTGTCTCCTTTTTATGAGAATGTATTATTTATTTATTTTACGCCTATTAAGGCTTTTACATACATATATATTAAAAAAAATATTTACGAAATTGTATACGCAAATATTGCAGCAAACAACTATTTAAAACAATTGCACAAAAATAAATAGAAAGACAAAATATCACTGAACTTGATCTACACAGCATGCAGGCACAAAACATAAAAAATCCAAAATATTTTTCCTTTGTCGACAAAATTATTAAGTGTTAGTCAAATTAAATACCTTTATTAAAATATTCCACTACTTGATGAAAAAAACTTCAATAAGGTATGCTTATATATTGAAATTGATGTACTAAATATATCAACAACATCGGAGTATTTGTTTCCTAGCTGTTGAATCCGTCGCATAGGAGTGTGATATTGGGACATTGATGTAGAATTGCTACAATAATATGGTAGGTACTGTCTTGTAACCGACCTGCTTGGAGTATGAAAAGAGATTACATATAATAAATCAGGGGTATCAAACATTGAATTAATGATTTTATACAAACAGGTTAAATCGAAAATGATATTATATTTAAAGAGATAATAACGAGAGTACAATTAGTTCTTCGCTATCACCAAAAATGACAAAATTATGAGCTTTCAAAGTGAACATTTGTAAATTGTATGCAATTATGTCACGTGACGTCACGCGCAGTACAATTCATAATTCGAATAGCAGTACTGCCGTGCCTGTACCGTGATGTCACACGCTTTTCGGCCGGCCGATATCAACGTTTTCATGACTATATTATATTCGGTATTATCTTTAAATTCAAAAAGTTCAGTCTCAGCATGCTCAAATTAAAATGATACATCAGAGACAACCTCATTAACCCTACACGAAAATATATTTCAAATTGGAAGATACTTTTAGAGTTACCCTGGTGTGGGACCATTGTTCAGAATTTAAACGTTGCTTGAAATGGCCTTTTCCGTGTTTGGTGACCACAAATGAATAGCCAGGTTTTTCACTACCTTCCTCTTCTCTATCTTCTTCCTCTCCCCATTACCTTCAGTATCACAACATATCCCAGTTGTGTATCCCATAGTCTTGGCATACGGTCCAGACGGTTTTGAGAAATTGGGACTCTTGAAAGGTTTCCTCAAAAAAATATTTAAAAGTTAAGTTTGCTTAGAAGGTACACTTACCCCATTTTTCTATTAGGTACTAATCCTGAAATATACAAACTTTCGCAAAAAATCTTTGCTTTTTTTTACGTAAATACACAAATCAAGGGAAATTTTCAGATTTAAAGATGTTTGTGTAAAATCCCCAAAATGGTTTGAAAAATGAGAAGATTATTGGTTATTGGATATTTGTACAATCCTGGAATATCAATATTTTCGCTTGAACCCTTCTCATCGTAAATAACATATTTTTACAACTTCTACCTTTTTTATTCTGTACAGTAAATTTTTCTCCACCATTTTACACTTCGATTTCAATATCAAAAGAAAGAGGATAGTAATAATACTCTTAGAATTTTCCGCAAATAGTTTTGTATACATATCATTGAAGAAGAAGATAATACTAATAAATATAATCGAAAGATGAAACAGAACAAGACAAAAAAAAACTTTCACAACTAGGAATCGAACCTATAATCTCTTGTCTTACTCTGACAGGCGTCTTAACCAACATGACGACTGACTAATTTATTAAGGCGATGCACTACGCCGTGTAATATTTTAAATTGAGCCGCTATCAATAACAACCCTTACGTAGATGGCGATAAGGTTTAAATTCCCGCTAAACACCATCCGCCTGTTTTGATTTATGCAAGAAAAAAAAACATGGCCAAAAAGTGCCTTTTATTTTATTTTGTGGATGTTCAGGCATAAATATTTAATTTTTTTTCGATCATTTTATAAATAACATAATTTTCCAGATTATACAATAAAATCATAACCGAAAATGGGTATGAGTAGGAGATTTTGAACTTTAAAGCAGTTTTCATAGGCCTTTACATTATTTTTTTCTGGGCTTATAAAAAGACTTATCTAAAAAATACTCGATTATTTCAAAGGCCAAGATGTATTCTACTCGCAGTATTTAATTAAAGCATCTGAAACATTTCTAGGCGACCAAATTTTAAAACCAAAAACACGTGATTTTGCATTACTACGTAGTGCATCGCCTTAATGTGTTAAAACCAAAAAAAAAATTTAAAGAAATTAGTTTTTCCCATATTTTTGGCATTTATCTTTTTAAATGGAAACAATTTTTCTAATGAAATTGATTTGTAACCTAGATAGTGTCTCGGATAAACATTTAAAGATGTTTTTTTATTTATTTATATGGGATACCTTGTCTATTTAAAAGTCTAAATGAATTCTAGTTGTGACCGTTATATTTTAATTTTTGTGTGTCTTTTTCTGTTTCATGTTTCGTTTAGATTTGTTAGTATCATCTTCTTCTATCGTTTATGCAAAAGATAGAAGTAAAAAGTGATGAATAATAATATCTGGGAGGCGGGTATGTGTACCGCCGCCCCGGGAGCCATTCATTGGATTATTAACACCTCTGCCATATCTCACCTCAAGTGGTTCGTTACGTTTTGTGACTTAGCAGGGTTGCCCGGGTTCATAGGGTGAAATTTTCTGGGTCTTAAATATCTTAGATCTAGACCGAATCGGGAGACACTGGTTGAGGGAGACCCTTTGGCCTCTCCAGTTGGACTCTCACGATACACAGCTGTGGGAGGGATGAATTCAAACGCCCGTAACTCATTGCTCACCTTTATTTCCTTTAAAAAAACTCCACCCTGCATCCCCAAAGATGACATAGGCCCTGAGGGATACTATAACTCCTTTGTGTAGCTAACTTTACAAAAAAATTATATCTTACAGTAAAAATATTTTCCAGTTTTAATGTTTGTTTGAGCCAGAATCGCAGGACATGCGCAAATTATTCTACTTCAATGAACTTTTAATTTTGAAAATTGCAACTGATAAGAAATCATGTCAGACAACCGATATAAGTACAAAAAAAATCTATTAATTAATGAGTTAATTTTTTAAATGTGTATTTATTTTGTTTAAATGTTTGGCAGATGTTGTAATATTTCAAGATTGCTTACATATGAAAAGTAAATTTCTTCCTTGAAAGGCAATGAACCTGAGGCAAATGTATATTTTTTTTATACACGGAGAAAAATTAGCATTGCAAATTTATTAAAAATCTCTTCAAATTGTTGGTAATCCGATTAAAAACGGGATCACAGGCCGTTTCCTGATAAAATTTTAGTAAGTTCATAATATGTATTCATGCACGAAATGCGAAAATTTTAAGATTTTTTTGAAAACGTGTTCCGACATCGTGATAATACATCGTATTTTACTAAAAAGTTTTATCAGGAAACCTATTAATCCATTCGGTAAGGTCCTGCAATTCCGTTTTAACCGGATTACGAATAATTTGAGGAGATTCTTAATATAATATACTTTCGCTTCACAAATCTTACAGTTATAATATCCCGTGATTTTTAACGGATGTGCGCTAGTTATATTTGTAAAATGTTGAATGTTTCAGCGCACTGTCACAATTCCTGTTAAAAGTTTTCAGCGGTAATTCGTTCAGTTCAACCTCCCCGTTCCCCCCCTGTTATTAAAAGTTCCTCCATTTAGAGGCGGTAATATTTTCCGTTCCAATTTGTAATTTCCATGTTCCGAAGTTCCCCTTGCGAGCTTTCATACAAAAAGCAAACAATTCGCCACTCGAAGCTTGTTCGGAGAAACTCGAGTAGGTATTTTTGTTTTGCAACTCATCGGCTATTGTGTTACGATAATAATGTTATTTTGAGTGCTTTACCGTCGATTTGCGTTTGTATTATTTTAAGGCGAAGTTTAATGCTAAATCACTATTTTGATTGATCTTTATAACGAATTGGTGTACATTATGAATACCAAAAAATAAGCTATAGATAAATTGAAGGTTTTCCTATCGTTTCGCTTGAGTAGAAAACAAATAAAAAAATAAATTACTCCATAAAAAATATTAATGTAAACTACAAATAGAAATATTTTTTCAATAAAAATGTATGAACGCATAAAGGAAACAACTTTAAAAAATACAGAATAATAGCTAAGATTATCTGTAATAGTTTCACTTGATTAAACTTTTAACTTTCTTATAAAATTATTTACAAAATTAATAAAAAACAGTTTTGTGCTTGAAATCGAACGTTTCTAGACTGCGTTTCTCAAGCGATTTTGATGCCTATTACCTACAATATAAGGTATACAAAGACTACACATTTTTGTCTTGTAGCTTCCTCTTAAAATAATGTTATATGGGAGCATGTTTATACGTAATAAAAATAATTAATGTATTATGGGACTTTGTTATAAGTATGTAATCCATTTATAGTGTCGTGATCGTGTTGTAATGAAAATTTCGATATTTATCTGAAATACGTAATAAATTTCGTTATAATAATTATGTAAACACATCGAATCGATATGTAACGTCTTTGATCGATATGCAATAACAACAAAGCTTTTAGCATCTGGAATTTTAAGAATAATCGTCTGTTTTTAGGAACAACTTTTTCTTTTAACTTGTTTTGAAGATTATAATAAATCTAAACCAATCATGAAATAGAATAAGACACATAAAAAAATAACGGTCTCAATTTGGAATAGAACCCAGGATCTTGTCTTACAAGGACAAGCGTCTTAAACATTTCGAAAATATTTGCAAGATGATATTGTTAATTCTGAATTTGAAATACGATATCTACAAATATGACGTTTAATTGGTCCCAATGGTGGAGTGGTTTAAGACGCCTATCACGGTAAGACAATAGATCCTGAGTTCGATTTATAGTTTTGACCGTTATTTTTTTAATTTTCTGTGTCTTGTTCTGTTTCATGTTTCCTTTAGATTTATTAGTATTATCTTCTTCTTCGATGATTATTTTTAGATTCAATTTTTTTAAACTAAGTTTTTTTAGCAGTCATCGATAGAATCGAATGATTATGAATAAATTATTATTTTTTTAATCAATAATGTTAACTAAAATAATTCATACAATTAGTTTTCACTGCTTTTGATTTTTTTATGTTCCTCTTCTATAGAAACTGGCGCTTGTGTCTAGAAGAGTGGTGAACATCAAGATGAAGTATATTTAGAGTTTGTAATTATGAATATTAAAATTTATAATTAATTAAAAAGATGGTTTCATCATTTTGGTATTTTTACATTGAACTTCTCTTTAATTGCTGTTAGTAGGTGTTTATCGTTTTTTATTGTTCTGATATTTTCGGGTAGGCTGTTGAAGTATTTTATCCCTAGATATATGTAATGATTTTGAGCAAAAGTGGTGTTACATTTTTGTGTTGGAAATATATGTTTTTGACAAGTACGGCTTTCAGTTAAAAATCTGTAATTTTGTTTTTTTTAAATTATTATTTGAGTTATTATGTTTTTTTGGACAAGATCATTAAATTTTAATACTTTAAATTCTTCAAAAATTAGGTTGTTGGATAATCTCCTGGTTTTTTCAATATTATTTTTATAATTAGACGTTGTACAATTTCAACAGGGAGTAGATTTGTTTTGTATGCAGCTCCCCAGCTGATTACAGCGGATTGGAGATTTGATTGTATTAATTATTGTTTCGACTATTGTAATTACTTCGAAAAGGCTATGTCAATTAGGTATGTCCAATCGGAGTTTAAATTTCATATCCCTTTATCGCGTTTTATTCATTTAAAAATTTAGCAATTTGTTCAATATGAAGCATTTTCTCTGGGTTTGTCCGTATCTATCCTATTTACATAATTAGGTAGGTACTGTACTTGGGCTAGGTTCTTATTTAACTGTTTTTTTATAGCTTTTTTTAGCGTTTATCGAACTGTCACTTATATTTATGTCAATGTTTGATATCGACTTTTTCTTCACATCATCTTTCTTGCCATCCCATTGGCGAAAAATTATGGTAAAATACTAGTTCCTGTTATTTAAAACACAAAAATATTGGATTCTTGAATAAACGGGAAGAAAAGAAACAATATTGCTTATAAATTATTAAATTTATATAAATATACATTTAAATTATATATTTTTTAATATTTTCGAAGCACTGCCTAGAGATAAATGACAGCAAATATTTAACGAAACCAATTGAAAATGGTAAACTTGTCGAATTCCGCTGCATGCAAACAACACTTAGGACGGGTTGAACGTTGAAATTTGATGAATTGTTCAAATTCTCCGAAACAACCCGTCCTTAATTTCACCAATGGGGACAATTATTTAAGGCGAAGCTTAATGCTAAATCACTATTTTGATTAATCTTTATAATTAATTGGTGTACATTATGAATACCAAAATATATTTTTTTAGATAAATTTAAGTTTTTCCTATCGTTTCGCTTGAGTAGAATACAAATAAAAAAATTAATTACTCAATAAAAAATATAAATGTAAACTACTAAAGAAATATTTTTTCAATAGAAATGTATGAACGCGTAAAGAAAACAATTAAAAAAAATACAATATTGTAGCTTAGATTATCTGCGACAGTTTCACTTGATTAACATTTTTGCTTTCTTATAAAATTATTTACAAAATAAATAAAAACCAGTTTTGTGCTTGAAATCGAACGTTTCTAGACTCCGTTTGTCAAGCGATTTTAATGCCTATTACCTACGATATAAGGTATAACAAGAATATACACATTTTTGGCTTGTATCCTCTTAAGTAAACATTCTCAAAATAGATTTTTATGGTGTAAGTTTGGGTTATTATAATAATTTACGCGTATTTCCTAACCTTCAAACTTAACGTAGATTGAGAAAAAAAATAAACTTTAATGCATCTTTTACTCTCCCATGACATAAATAGTTATTTTTTGTATTAATTAAGTTGAAACCAAGTGCTATTTATATTTTTTGCGTATTAAGCGTGAAGCTGAATACGACAAGTTGATCAAAAACAATATTTCTACCTATTTTATGAATTAAATGAATATATTTTTCGATATTTTCGAAAGCAAATATTTAAAAAAATCAATTGAATCTTTATAAATTACTAGCTGTACCCCGCCGCGCGTTGCTGCGGCTCCGTCTGTCTGTGCAGATAGAGAAACAATAGCGCGTGTTGCTTTCACATCCAACAGAAAAGCATGTGTTTACCTGTCACAGGTGACATCTATATAACATAGGTATATAAAAACACGCGAATTCGATTGCAACGCTGTGTCAACATTTCAAAGCAATCGATGAAGAACTTTTGGAGATATAAGATTTTGAACAAACGAACATTTAAATTTTTATTTATATATAGAAAAAAGATTATACATTAGGTTAGGTACATAACAGAAAAGTTTGCATGAATGTGGATGGAGCAAGAAGGTTTGAAGCCAAATCTAAATCAAAAGGTATCCATAATAATATTATTAATTGTAGCTACATACAGTATGATCCTAATGTGACTTTCTCTTTATTTCCAGCTGGAAAATGTGCGGATGCTGGATAAATACAACACCAAGACTCCCTCCAAGGGCACCCTGTACCTCACCGCCACTCATCTCATCTTCGTGGACCACGACCTCAAGAAGGAAACATGGGTATAAAATTTTCGTAATTGGATAAAACAGAACAGTAACAAAACAGAACAGTGACAAAGCAGAAAAGCAACCAAACAGAACAGTAACAAAGCAGAAAAGTAACAAAGCAGAAAAGTAACAAAACAAAACAGTTAGTTACAAAGCAGAACAGTAATTAAATAGATCAGTAACAAAGTAATAATAATAATAATACTTGGATGACTTGTATAGCGCCGTTTTTGTGTAAAAACACCTCAAGGGCGCTGTACAAACTTATAATACATTTCTACAGTGATCTATGTTATTACTTAACTATTTATGGAGAAAATATACAGTACAATACTTACCTGGTAGGTCACTTGAGATTAACACTTAATTAACATTATCTAATTGTTTATTGGCGAAATTTAGATACAGGATTTAGGACATTGAAAAATTGAATATAACTGGACTTTCTCTTAGGAATGGTATATTTAATTTAAGGGTACGACAGCTTAAAAAGGTAAGTTTTTAGTTTAGACCTGAATTCTGTTGGACTTGTTATGGATCTTAGTTCCGGAGGGAGTTTATTCCAAGCCTTCGGCCCATATACTCCGAAAGCGCGATCACCAAACTTAGTATTTGGCTTGTGCTTAGGTTCTATCAGTCTGCCTACAGCTGATGATGTTGCTGATCTAAGAGTTGACTGCCTCAGATCAGTGTTTTCCGGGACGCATAGTTCAGAGATATAGGGTGGGGCCATTTCCAGCACAGTTTGTACTGGATTCTTTCAGGGCACTTGAGCCAGTGAAGGTTACGAAGGTGTTCTGAAATGTGCGAATATTTTGAAACCCCGTTTATGAGCCGTGCTGCTGCATTAAACACTGATTGAAGTTTGTCAATTTGATATTTTGGAAGGCTGGCATAAATGCCGTTGCAGTAATCGAGACGTGAGACAATAAGTAGAATAGTAACAAAGCAGAATATTAATAAAACAGAACAGTAACACAACAGGACATGATAAAATAATAGGTCAGGTTTGTTAGTTTTTTTCTTTTCTTTTCTTTTTTCCTTCACTTTTAATATGTTATGTTCTGTTTTGCAATGGGATCATCATTTTCCACCTATTTTTATATATTTTTTATTATATTATTTTTTTCAAATGTCTGAAACCAAAGGGACTATGGCTACCCTAATTGGTGTTGTGAGGCTGAAGGAAGTGGAGAGGGGAAGGAGATGGGTAAGATGAAGGTTCGAAAGTTGTTGGCCACCAAATACGGCTAATGCCATTTTGAACAATGTTTCTATTCTGAACGATGGTCTTTTGAGCGATACTTAAAACAGGTTGTTTTTGAAAAAGAATTTGAAAAATTCATCAAATTTTAAAGTTCATTTTTAAGTTCTGTGAAACTTCTATTCTATTATAGAACTTTCACAGAACTTGAAAATTAACATTGAAATTTGATGATTTATTCAAATTATGTGAAACATCTTGCCCTTAGAGTATCTGTAACTCTGGAATTTACTGCAAATAATTTGTTCACTCATTATTCGAACCCGTAACCTCTGGATTCGTAGCTGAGGATATTATAGTAGAGAGGTTGTACGTATATCATCGACAATTGTCCTCTTCCTTCTCACACGTCTTAATGAAAACGAAAAAGACATGAGTCACCAGAATAATGACGTCACGTACAACCTCTCGCTGGGACTACTGTAATCACTTAACCAAGCGTCAAATACTTGAAAAAACCAATTACCTATCCACACCTGAAAAAAAATTACCACGGATAACAGATACTTGAAGTAATCCTTGGTAATGAATTAATTCTGAGGAGGACTACTATCTACGTAACGTAACAATTTATAATTTTACCGCTGCTCCGGGAATCATTTATTAGATATAGGCCACCTCAAGTGGTTTGATACGATTGGTGATTTGGTGTATCGGGTGAGGTGTGTTCACAATGCGCCTGTCCACCAGCTGCGTGGTGTACCGGATCGGGAGAAGCTGTTTTGGGGAGACCCTTTGAACTCTCTAGCTGGTCTCTCTTGACCCATCGCTTTACGCCGCAGCTTGAGGGATAGATCACTCCTGGACACCCTGATCGCTAGATTACTACCCACCCCTCATTCCCATTCCCCTCATTCCTCTCCTTTCTTTCCTTTAACCTCTCAGACAAAGACTTTTATTTACTATGTGTTCCTTTGCGAACGGTCAAAATGTGATAATTTTTGTGTTATTTACGAGTTTTGCTAAAAGCTTCATAACTCACGTTTTGGGAAACGTAGCCTCATTCTAAAAAATGTTTTGGAAAGATTATGAAATTCACTATCGCATTGTGTTGTAATACGTAAATATTTGCGTTTCTAAATATACATTTTATGAAAACGTCAAAAATATCTAAAAATCGCTTACCATTATTTCAAAGCTGTGAAAAATGTACTTTTTTCTGAGTATCATAAAGAAATAACACTTTATATATCGAAGAAATATAATTTAAATCTATTAGTCACCTCTAAATACGAGGGTGGGTCAATAAGTCCTTAGAAAAGCCGACAGGTGGCGCGACTAGTACTGTAAGCGGTTTGTTTTCATGCAGCGGCACTACCGATTCAGTATGCTGCGAAGTTTCAAGCAGATTGGTCGGGTTGTGTGTTTCTCGTACATTTAAAAAATTTTTTTGCTTGTTTACAAAAATGGAGAAAATTGAGTTTAGAGCTGTTATTAAACATTTTAATATAAAAGG
This sequence comes from Hesperophylax consimilis, assembly GCF_061612785.1. Taxonomy (NCBI): domain Eukaryota; kingdom Metazoa; phylum Arthropoda; class Insecta; order Trichoptera; family Limnephilidae; genus Hesperophylax; species Hesperophylax consimilis. The sequence continues at coordinate 25,692,526 of NC_142856.1, read as the reverse complement.
GTTAACAGCAAAGGAAATAAAAAATGAGTTGGATTTAGTTCACGGCACATCTGCTCCTTCACTTGCAACTATTTATAACTGGTTAAATGAATTTAAACGTGGTCGTACATCAACAAAGGATGAACCACGCTCAGGACGTCCTGTAGAGGTGACTACACCAGAAATGATCAATAAAATCCACGATATGGTGTTAAGTGACCGAAGATTAAAGTTGAGTGAGATAATTGAGGTTGCAGGGATCTCAAAAGGAAGCGTCATTTCTATTTTACATGACAAATTGGGCATGAAAAAAATTTCTGCAAGATGGGTGCCGCGTTTGCTCACAGTCGACAATAAACGCAATAGGGTGGTGGCCTCTAAAGCCCTGTTGTCGCTCATGCAACGCAATCCGGATGAATTTTTTCGTCGCTTTGTGACTGTAGATGAAACATGGATACACCACTATACTCCCGAGACGAAAGAACAGTCAAAGCAGTGGATTGCGAAAGGCGAACCATGTCCAAAGAAGGCGAAAACCGTAAAATCAGCTGGTAAGGTTATGGCTACTGTATTTTGGGATGCACGTGGAATTATTTTCGTTGACTATTTGAAAAAAGGAAAAACAATAACAGGGGATTATTATGCATCTTTATTGGACCAGCTAAAAAACAAAATTGAAGAAAAACGGCCTCATTTAAACAGGAAAAAAATCCTCTTTCATCAGGACAATGCCCGTGTTCACACATGTTTACGATCAATGGCTAAAATTGAAGAATTGAAGTTCGAATTGGTCGACCACCCACCGTATTCGCCAGATTTAGCCCCCAGTGACTTTTTCTTTTTCCCAAACTTAAAAAAATGGCTAAGTGGACAACGTTTTTTTTCAAATGAAGAAGTCATCGAGCGGACAAATGCTTATTTTGAGGACCTTCCGAAAACTTATTTTTCTGACGGTTTAAAAAAAATTGAGAAACGTCTAACCAAGTGTATTGAGCTCCAAGGAGATTATGTTGAGAAATAAAAAAAAAATACAAACTGTTTTAATGCTTTTTTCTAAGGACTTATTGACCCACCCTCGTATTAACCGTCCAAACTAAAATATTTTGAATAAATTATTTAGAAACGCAATAAATTATGAACGAACAAGATGACAGATCCAATCGGCTTAGATAATGCACCTCTACTTTCCATAGATATTCTTGAATACAGACGCGTAGCGTTATTCATTATCGATACTCTGTTTTTTAAATCATGGCAATCCGTATACTAGTGATGGAAATAAATCGATTTTTGTAAAATCTCGCGCGTTTACGTGAAAAGACGTTCTAATGTCTTGACCGCTATTATCATATTTACGTCTTTTGACGTTCTAATGTTCTGAGTGGTTAAAAGACCTTCCCCAACGATGGCATAAGGCCCAGAGGGAAATTATTTTCCTCAGGGCCTCCTGTGCGTGTTTAATGTAAAAAAAAACCTTTCAGTACTGACATGTTTTTCTTTTAAATCTTGTATTCCGTCGTATCAAGCCATGCTGAAAGAGATTACAATGTCATATAGTTAGATTACTAAGTAACAAAAAATTATGTTTGTCGCTTTCAGATTTTACTATCCCACATATCCAATACGGAGCGCTTGCCCCTCTCCACCACCGGTTCCCCCCTCTTGGTGCGCACCAAGACATTCCAGTCCGTGACCTTCGTCATTCCCAGGGACCGGGACTGTAACGATATGCACACCTCTCTGCTGCAGATGAGCCAACCAGGTATACTCTAATAACTAACTAACTTAGATTGATTCACAAACAGAAACATAAAACACAAATACAGGGGAGATACATGCACGAGGCTTGAGCACGATTCTTTAGTTCACTTTAACAAAAAGTAATTAATTTAGATCTATTCACAAGTACAAATATAAAACACGAACACAGGGGAGATACACAGATATATAAAACACAAACATAGGGGAGATACATGCACGAGGCTTCATTCTTCTTTAGTTCACTTTAACAAAAACTAACTAACTTAGATTGATTCACAAGTAGAAATATAAAACACGAACACAGGGGAGATACACAGATATATAAAACACAAACATAGGGGAGATACATGCACGAGGCTTCATTCTTCTTTAGTTCACTTTAACAAAAACTAACTAACTTAGATTGATTCACAAGTAGAAATATAAAACACGAACACAGGGGAGATACACAGATATATAAAACACAAACATAGGGGAGATACATGCACGAGGCTTCATTCTTCTTTAGTTCACTTTAACAAAAACTAACTAACTTAGATTGATTCACAAGTAGAAATATAAAACACGAACACAGGGGAGATACACAGATATATAAAACACAAACATAGGGGAGATACATGCACGAGGCTTCATTCTTCTTTAGTTCACTTTAACAAAAACTAATAAACATAGATGCATGGTAAATAATTACAAGCAATAATTAGTCACCTGAAATAATAAAATAATAAATTGAAAATATCTCCCGAGTAAAAATAAATGCCGTCAACGGGAATTGAACCCGTGCCTTCTGATGTCCGTTCAGGTGCTCTGAAACCACTGAGCTATGTCGGCTTATTTCCAACCTGCCAAATGATTCAATATGTACTAGTACCTCAATCAACAATTACTGCTTATTATATTTTTTCCACCTGTAAACAATCAACTTTATTTTTGTAGGAAAGGCTTTGTTAGTGCTAAATTTCTCACTAGACGGCTTCGAGACATATTATATCTTCATTTATTGGTGAAATATTTTTGACTTGTCAAATATTATTATTTTTTAATGATGAACTAATGTTTATAAGACAAGGTGTTATGCATAGCATAAAGGATAAAAAATACATAATTATAAGCAATAATTAGTTAAAAATTAGCATTAGTACATACATAACATATATATTACATGTTGAACCATTTGGCGGGTTTTCATAGCACCTGACCGGACATCAGAAGGTACAGGTTCAATTCCCGTTGGCGGCATTTATTTTTACTCGGGAGATATTTCAATTTGTATTGATATTCAGGCGACTAATTATTGCTTATAATTACTTGTTATCCTTTATGCTATGCATAAAACCTTGTCTTATAAACATAAGTTTATCATTTAAAAATAATAGATGAATTGTACTTTAGTTCAGAGAAAAACACATACACTTATGACTTATATTATTATTATCAGTATATCCGTCTATCCCGTTAAGGCATATTTTGCAATATATCCGGTATCGACCAATTCACTATCTATTGCATCTCTAGTTTTAATGTCCCTTTTTCAATAATAATTTGAACACATCTCTCAGTGGTATGCCTGTAACTTGTGTGTGGTTCCAGTGCACATCGAGGACCTGTACTGCTTCCACTACACGTCCAGCTCGGAAGACATGACCAAGGCCGTGGGCTGGGACATGTTCAGCCTGAGAGACGAGTACAAGCGCATGCGGGTCCCCAATGACCAGTGGGTGCTTTGCACCGCCAACAAGGACTATGATGTGAGACAACAACTCATTTTATATCAATAATGTTAAAATTGAGATACGTAATATTTATTTCCTAAAATTTTAACAAAACAATATAATTTAACAAAACAATATTAAATTTTTATTGTAACAATTTTTCTTTAACTTTTGAAGAAGATTATAATCAATTAATAACGAAGATTATAAATCAATTAATAACTTTTGAAGAAGATTAAAATCAATTTATAACTTTTAATAACGAAGATTATGATCAATTAATAACGAAGATTATAATCAATCAATAAGTTTTGAAGAAGATTATAATCAATCAATAATATAATATCAACCACAACACAATCACACAATAATGTAATATATAATCCTTGAGGTGATGTTGCACAAAAACGGTGCTATATAAATCATCTAAATATTATTATTATATCATTGAAGAAGAAAATAATACTAATAGATCTAAACGAAACGTGAAGAGAACAAGTCAGAAGAGAAAAGATACATATACTAGACCAAATGAGATCCGCAAATATGATGTATAATAATAGGTCCCAATGGTCGAGTGGATAAAGACATTGTTTATTGTTTATTGTGGTATTTTAAGTAGGTACATAGTTATCTATGTCCTAATACAATCCTTATATACATATAATTATGGTAACACATTTAAAATGAATCAATCACATATTTTCTTAATTTAATTTTAAATGTTTTTATGTTTTCTTCTGATTTTATTTCTTCTGGTAGCTCTCCAAATATCTTCAACGCTCCGTACATCAATGACTTTTGACTCTGTGTTTTTTTCCTGAAGGGGAGTCTCAATTCATTTCTTTTCCTTGTCTCATGTGTGTGTTTGTTCTGCAATTTATCAATTTTTCTCAGGAATTCACTAGACGTATGACCATTGATTATCTTGTAGATTAAAAATATGGTATTAAAGTAAATAATTTGTTTAAATGACAAGATATTTAACTCCTTCAACATGTTCTTAATTTTTGTATATCTATTTTTCTTCAATATGGTTCTCATTGCTCTATTTTGTAGAATTGTCATTTGTTTCATTAAACCGTCGTTGGATAAGAATAGAATGCTGCTACAGTAATTTATGTGTGGTACAATAATTGCGTTGTACACATTTTTACTGGAAACTGTGTTAAGGAATCTTCTTATTCTTCCCAACAGTGAGATTTTTTTGGCAATCTTTTTAATAATTTGTTTTGTATTTTGAGCAAAAGTTAATTTGGAGTCAATTATTACCCCCAAATATTTCATTTCAAATACTTCTTTCAATACTTCACCGTCTATCAATATGTCTTTTTTTGTTTGCGTTACTCGTTTTCCAATGTTCATGAATTTTGTTTTGTTTACATTCAATTTAAGTTTATTTTTCTTCAGCCATATTGATATATTATGTAGGTCTTCATTGAGATGGTTCATTATGAGTTCATAATCTTCTCCTGTTATATAAATCAGTGCGTCGTCTGCAAATAATCTTATTTTACAATGTTTCAATACTTTCACCATATCATTAATGTACATTATAAAAAGAATAGGTCCGAGAACCGACCCTTGTGGTACTCCCAATGTAATCTTTACTGGTTCGGATATTGTCTCACCCACTTTTGTGGTTTGATATCTATTACTTAAATAATCCTTGAACCATTTCAATGCCTTTCCTTTTATTCCATTTTTAGATAGTTTTTTAATAATTATATCTCTATCTATCGTTTCAAAAGCTCTCTGAAAGTCCAGGAAAACTGCGATCACATATTTATTTTTATCTGAGTCTTGTTTCCAGTCCTCCAGAACTAGATTGAGAGCCATTTCACAAGATTGGTTATTTCTAAATCCACACTGTTCTTCACATAATATATTCCATTTTTCTATAAAATCAACAAGTTGTTTTTTTATTATATGTTCAAGTATTTGTTCATACTTAGGGAGCGTGTTCACTGGTCTATATTCTTCACATTTTTTTGTATTTTTTATTTTCGGTATTGGGATGACTCTTGATATTTTCCATGATTGAGGGAACTTTCCTAAGGTGATAGATTCATTTATAAAATTAAGTAAGTAATTCTCAATGATTGGTAATGATTGAATTATTAATTGTATTGTTATTCCATCAGGACTGGGTTTTGATTTCATTTGTTTCAGAATTACTTTTAATTCCTCCTTTGTTATTTTTTTAATTTCCAATTCTATATTTCTTTCTTCAATTTCATCATGAACATTATAAACAATTTTCGGAATACTCTCGTTAATATTTTCAATACTTTTTATAAAATAATTGTTGAATTTATTGGCTATATTTAACCCATCTGTTCCAGGGGGGAATATTATGTCTTCATATGCAATACTGTTATTTTCATTTTTCAGTAACGATTTTATTGTTTTCCACATTTTCTTCTGATCTCCCCTTTCTTCCTCTATTTTAATTCTGTAGTATTCATTTTTTACACTTTTTAATTGAGTGGTATACCTGTTTCTATAGATTTTGAAGTTTTCCCAGTTGTCCGAGCTCCTCGTTATTTTTGCTATTTTATACAATCTGTCTCTTTCCTTTTGCATGCTTCTAAGTTTATTGTTGTACCATTTATTTTTTGATTGGTTCTTAGTTTGTTTTTCTGGTACAATTTTATCAATTGAATATTTTATATTTTTTATGAGTGTTTCTACCTTCATATCAAAATCTAATTCCATTATTCCATTCCAATTTTGTGCTCTGAGTTGTAATCTAAGTTCTTCTTCGTCATATTTTGCATAGTTCCTGTAAACTTTGGTTTTTATAAAATGTTTTTCCGTATTTCTATTTTGCTCTATAATTTGAATTATGGAGTGATCTGTGATTCTGGGTGAATCTAAAAGATTTACCTGTAGTTCAAATACATTTGTTATCACCAGATCAATTAATGTACTTGATGTCAGAGTCACTCTAGTGGGATCTTTTACCAGTTGTTTCATCCCATTGAACTCAATGATATTTTTAAGTTTTTTTGTATAAGTGTCTGAATTTTTATTCATGTTTATATTGAAATCTCCTACTATAATATTCGGTTGTCTTTCTTTGATGTTCTCTGAACACCATTTTTCGAAGTACGTTAAGAAATCCTTCATACTCGAATTAGGTGAACGGTATACAATACAGTAGACCCCTTTTTTTAAGCCACTTTTTACTTTTATCGCCAACATCCACGCTGTTTTATCGTGTTGATCATTGGTTATTATTTCAAATTTTATATTTTGTTTGATTAATAGAATTACTCCACCCGTATGTCTGCTATATGAGTTACATCTTATAGTATTGTACTGCGGAATATTGATTTCATTATCTTCTATGTCTTCTGTGACATGTGTTTCACTTAACATAACCATTTGTGGCTTTCTCTCCTCTAATAATATTTGGAGCTCTTCATGGTGTGATATAAGGCTTTGTATGTTTAGGTATAAGATCTGTTCCTTCAGCCTAAAAAATCGATTTTTTTCATTTCTATTTCAACTTTTCTTTTATATACTGGGCATTCCTTACTTGTAGCTGAATGATTTGTATTAAGTTTGAGTCCCAATCTTTTATTTGTCATTATGCAGTTTATACATTGAATATCCTCATCATCTGTGCATTCTTTTATGTCATGTTGTTTTGCACATTTAGAGCATGATTTTTGATTTTTGCATTCTATTGCCTTGTGGTTATATCCATTGCACTTAAAGCATCTCATTATATTTATGTTATTGTACACCCGGCATCTGTCCCACCCTATATATATATTTTCGGCCTTTATTATTCTCATGTAAGTGTTTCCGTCGACTTCCGCATATACTGTATAATTTATCTGGTCTCTTTTATTTTTAAACTCTTTTATGTAAGTTACTTCAATATTTGAACTTTTTTCGAATATGTCTTCATTTTGTGATTTTATTTTTGTTTCGATTTCCTCTCTGTCTTGCTTCTGTGTTATTCCAACAATTTTGATACTTGGTTTCTTCGCTGTAATTTTTTTAATATCGTATTTGTCTCCTAATTTTCCCTTTACCTCTTCACACATCTTGTCTATATTCGACGCATTTTTACATTCAACTATTATTCCACCATCTTTTGCGTTTCTTACACCCGTCACACCGCAGTTTATGGGATCAATATTTTTTTTAATTTCCATTGTAGTTTTGACATTTTCTTGTTTATTTTTCGGTTTAATCATTACCGTAGGCTCATGTTTTTTTACTTTCTCAGCATAAGATTCATTTAAAGTTATTTTTTTGAGGTCATTTTTCAGGTCGTCGCTTTTATTTTTTATGTTTTCGGAGAGACATTTATTTTCACTTATCATTTTCTCACATTTTGTATTTAGTTCTTCATATTTTTCAGAAAAAAATTTCATCTCTTTCAGGATAATCAAGTTCTTTTCTAATAATTCATCCATTTTGTTCTCATAGATTTTGGATTGCTCTTCTAATTTATTTTCAAAATAGGTTTTCATTAAATCAAACTCCTTTCTGAACATTTTTTGAATACTGTCAGATAGATTTTTTTCATTTGCATCTTGCGTCACATTTGCCCTGGTAGAGCGCGTAGTGGCGGTATTCAGATTGGTTGTCATGGCGTAGTGGCGGTATTCTGATTGGTTGTCATGGGAGCAATAGCTGTAATTATAGCAGCACTTTTAATTCCCGACTGCACCTCACATATAAATACGTTTCTCACTGCACCTTGCCCAGGTACTTTGTCTATGGTAGTTGTCACTTGTCACACACACTACCAAACACTAAGGTCAATGTTAAAGTTGTCAAAATTATTAGAACAAAATTACGCGTGTGTTTACAACAGCATTCATTTCTAACATTCACACGGGTAACTTGTCCCGACAGACAGAGATCCTGGGTTCAAATCCCAGTTAAGACTATCTTTTTATTTTCTGTCTCTTGTTCTATTTCATGTTTCCTTTAGATTTATTAGTATTATCTTCTACTTCAAGAATAAATAAATACTTCTTATACTAATTTTTATCAGGCCATATTTATAACTTATTGGAAATGTGAAAAAAAAAAAAATCACCAAAATTATATGTGAAAGATATTATCGGGCCGGTATATCAGTATTTCTTTTAATAATGGTTTCACTAGGCATATCTTGTCAGGGCTTCTACCAAAGAGCAACTTGTCAGACTTAAATATTTCTCAAGCCAGGCTTAAAATACAAACTGACGTACCGGCTCCTGGGTCTTAGCCAGATTGCCAAGGACAACAACATCAGTTTATGAAACCGATGGAAATCCCCTTACCAACGTATAATGTTTAATGGACACAAACCATTTGAGACAACTAAGTTTATACGCATTGGTCTTTGACATGTCGCTTACTGACGGTCACTAAATAAAATGTGTAATTTATTTATTTATTTATTGCATCTCACTATACATAAATCACGTTTTTTTCTCATAAAAATCAACCTCACTAGGACTAAGCCTGAATCGAGGTTAATTATAGGTACTGTTGATGGTTGAAATTCCCCAGATTGCTTACCTTCTTCCAAAAAACTCCCTTTCTTTCTGTGATGTCTGTGCAAGTGAGATAGCATGCTTGCGAGATCTTATAAAAGGCGATGCATGCAAGTTGTGTGCCTCTTTTGTTACAACAGCTCCCCAATAAATACCAGTACAAGATCATGTATTATTTACTGAGTTACTACCTTCACCGCATAAAGGCACAATACTCCATACACTACACTTTCCAAGGGAGGAAATTCAATATCCCCCAGATACGATGACTTCTCAACAGACATGCTATCACTGGATTGAGGACTGAAGGCGAATGACAAGTGACCGCAACCAGTGGAGAGTATTTGTAGAGGAAGCCAAATCCAACCATGAGATGTAGCTCTGTATTTATACCTCCATTATAATTTAATTCCAGCTGTGCGACACCTACCCGCGAGACCTGTACGTCCCAGCCTCGGCCAGTTCCCAGGTCCTGCTGGGCAGTTCCCGTTTCCGCTCCCGAGGCAGGCTGCCAGTTCTGTCCTACCTGCATCACAATAAGGCCGCCATAGCGCGCTGCTCACAGCCGCTGAGTGGATTCAGTGCTAGGTTGGTTTAAATTGATCAAATTATCTCTTCTCCTTCATCAATTAAATATCCCACTAGAAGACTTACAATATCATTTCTTATTAAATACCCTAAAAATACACACATTGGAAGACAGGAGTAAAATAAACGACTTAACTTTTTTATTCACAATTCTAAATTCAACTGTTGCGAACTTCTGCAACTCATAAATTTACAAATACCTACAATAACAACACGACAAAATACACTATTCTACTGCAACACACATAAGTGCAATTACATTGCGAACTCCCCAATACAACGGTTTCACACTATGGGAAACCAATACTTGGGTGATGTCGATATATTTAATATTAACTTTGCGAATTTTGTGGATTACGTAAAAGACTTATTTCAACACTATTCTAAATGGAAGTTATATTTTTGTAAACCAGTCAAATCGCGGCATTTTTTAATTTATGTTCTTGTTATTTTTAATTTTGCTTCTTGCATATATTATTTTTTAATGTAATTTTATTTTTATTATTTCTTTCTTATGTTTCAAAACTGTCATTAAAATTATACCACCTACATGTAAAAGCCCTCTGGGCGTTAAATAAATAAATAAATCAGCCTACCGGCGTCCAGCTCTGAACATAGGTCTCCTTTAAATATTTGTAGTTTTAACGATTCATGGACTCTTCGTGTACTTGCTGCATTAGTGTATATTGCTGATCACTTCCCAATGTCCAGTTTTAAACGGTGACCGGATAACTCATCAAAATGACAATTCAACACACCTATAAAAAGTGTTATAAAGTCATTAAAAGTGATGAAACAAAAAGTAGGTTATATAGTTACATATGTAACCCATTTAACCTAGTTTTTGTTTCATCACTTTTCATAACTTTATAACACTTTTTATAGGTGTGTTGAATTGTCATTTTGATGAGTTATCATGGAACCGTTTTAAACGTAGGGCTTTCTGTAACTCTATTTTTAACTAGCTGAAGTCCCCGGCGTTGCCCGGGCTTTAAGGTTGTTGCACACATATCACCCCGGCACCAGATAAGCATCGCTTCAGCTCGAGCCGTTCAGAATTCTTTGTATGAAACTCCTTACTGCAACGCACACTAATCAGCATCGTAACGGCATCGCCTCACCTCGGACAAGCTAGTAAAATGAGGCGAGGCGGTGCCGATCCAACGCCGACTTGATATGTATGCGATAATAAGTTTTTCAAAATTTCATGTAGACAGTGATCCCCTTTTGTTTTGAAGGTCAAGTGTACAAAATTTCATCAATCTAGGAATAAAACCATAGATTTAAAAAATAAATTCCACGCATCTTGCCAGGTATCCGCCACGCGGCTGCCACTCACAGACACTACATTATACATGGTTTTCCAATAAGAGGTGTTATTTTGATATTCAATCGTAAAAGATCAATGGTTTCGTTGCTTGTGTGGCACGTAGCGCCGTCTTGTTGAAAGTAAACGTTGTCCAGATCAATACCATCCAATAAAAAATCATTAATCATCTCTCGATAGCGCAATCCATTCACCGTAACTGTTGCTCCAGCCTCATTTTCGAAAATGTAAGGTCCAATGACTCCGCCGGACCATTAACCGCACCAAACAGTCACACGTTGAGGATAGAGAGGGTTTTCAACAATAACTCTTGGTTTTTCCGAGCCCCATATGCGACAATTTTGCTTGTTGACGAAGCCACCGAGGTGGAAATGGACCTCATCACTCAAGATGATTTGCATTTGATTCACTCAAGTGAATTTTAATAATTTCAATGCGTTGTTGAAGCGTGTATCGTTCCATTTTTATTAATGGCGTAGTTTCTACTTGTCAAATGTCAAAAAATGACAGCTTCAAAAGTAACATCTACCGAAATAGCGGGCTATTCAAAATAACACCTCTTATTGGAAAACCCTATATAAATATAAAAAAAATAATTATAGTGTCTTTTCTAATTATGCACTATTGTGAGTGCCAAAACTGTCAATTAGAGGTTATGGTAGTAAGCATTTTAGGACGGTCATCGATGACGTTATGTACGAATTCTCTCTGAGACTACTAAAAGTATGCTTATTGAATACCTCTTTATTTTCCAGGTGTTTGGAAGATGAACAAATGCTGGATTGCATTCGGCGGACCAATCCTAACTGTGGATTTATGTATGTTGTTGATACAAGACCGAGGGTAAGAATGTTTTTTTCTATATTTACTAGCTATACCCCTGTCTGTGCATATAAAGAAACAATAGCGCATGTTGATTTTACATCCAGTAGTGCTGTTTTTCAAAAAAGCATATTTGTCCAATAGATGGACTGGTTTTTAAAAAAAGCATGTTTTTATCTGTCGAAGGTGACATCTATATAACATAGGTATATAAAAACACACGCATATTCGATTGCAACGTTGTGTCAAAATTACAAAGAAATCTGTGAAGAACTTATGGAGATTTAAGATTTAGAACTAGGGAACATTTACATTTTTATTTTTAAATATATAGAAGATAGATTAGTTGTTAAATTATTTTGACCTTGTAAATGTTTAAGACCCTCTTTTATGTTTATTGATAATCTATTATGGTTCCATCCTTTCAGATAAATGCCATGGCTAATCGTGCTGCCGGGAAAGGATATGAGAATGAAGCATTTTATGAAAATATCAAATTTCAATTTCTTGGTATAGAAAACATCCATGTCATGCGAAACAGTCTGCAAAAGGTCATCGAAAGTAAGTTAAAATAATTTTTTGGTATTCCATTTCTGGAATGCAAATTAGTATCTTGTCTTTGTTATTCATTGTCTTCTTGAAATTGCGAAACAAACTTATAAACATGGCATTTGTTGGATGCATTGTTCTTATTCCACAGAATTTGTGTTTTTAACAAACAATTCTAAGAAAATAATTGTTTATTATTTATTTTTCTTCATTCTGTTTTGTCATGGAATCAATAGGGAATTCTCGTGCATTTTGTAAATAATTTATTTCAATGAAGATAATTATTTTATTATGTGCCTCTTTTTTTTCTTTTTTTTTAAATGCATTTTCAATTTTTTGTAGTTGTTTTAAAAATTGCGTGCTATTTCGGCTCTGAAAATGGTCATGCGCCATTTTGACCGCTACGTCACACCTTTGCCGCCGCCGATGCCATCGGTAGGCAGGATCTACTCAGGCCGGTCAACAGTGACGTCATCGTTCGCCCTTGAACGCTTGATCAATCACCGGGCGTTTTTAGCTGCATTGAAATATTTCGTTCGCGCCTGTTTTTAAAGTCATTATAACTTTAATAAATGATTTTTGAAAATTATAAAAACTATGTATTCTTGTGTCTGAAGTGTTTCTACATGTGAATAATTAATAATAAGTGATTTTTTGGTGTGAAGAGAATTCCCTATTATAAATTATTTTCTCTTCCAGCTTGCGAGCAGAAGACCCAGTCGATGTCCGCCTTCCTCAACGGTCTGGAGTCCTCCCAGTGGCTGCGTCATGTCCGCTGCGTGCTGGAGACGTCCTGCGTGGTGGCGGGTGCCATCGCGCGAGGCGTCTCCGTGGTGGTCCACTGCAGCGATGGTTGGGATCGCACTGCACAGGTCTGCTCGCTGGCCTCCATCATGCTGGATCCCTACTATAGGACAGTCAAGGGCTTTCAGGTAACTATCGAGACAATAGTCAGGGTTTTTTTTTCAGTGACCATTTTCGTTGTAGGACTATTTCCTTACATTGAACAAATCCTAAATTGATCTTACCGATGTAGGTTTATTACCGCCGTGGAATGGCATTGCAGAATGACTCACGCGGTGATGGATTGCCGTCGACTTTATGTCCTTTGGATCTAGTATTACAAGCAGTTTGGACATAGTCAAACAGAGTTCTGTGTTTGGAGACTGCTGATGATTGGTAGTTTTAGAATAATTTTTATAATTAGTGTTGTGTTCCCGCAAACAGTTCTCCAACTCGTCGTGGAAGGATATTATAAATAAATGGTTCTTTGTGATAAATCAGGGATTTATTAATACTTCGCATATTACAATAGTGACTCTATAGTCGACCTAACTAAAAGCTGGCTAATTGAGATCTGCAACCTAAGGTTTGTCTGGGAGCATTCCCACTGGCCTTGGCGACTACTGGCCACTGGCTGCCATCTTGCGGACTTCCATGCAAGCTCTATGCACTGCCCTCTATGAGTGCGTCTGTGAAGCTCTTACTTCCCAACAATTAGTTTCTGAGCTTGATGTGTTTAATGGTTAGTTAGCTGGATAAATTACTCACGCAGGAGACTCTGAAATTATAGGCCTATCGGAGCCTCTATCATCGGGAATATTTTGTAGAGGATAAGTTTTTTTTAAAGAAAGTAAGGTGTAAAGTAAAGAACAAAGAAACCACCAAAACTTCCCATTACCGAGCTGTTGAGCACAAAAACCATATCCAATGACAGTTGTGTATGTATATATCGTGGAAAGCCGTGGACACCGGTATTCCCGACGCCTGTGATACGTGAACAATCCAATGCTTCTGTGAGCTTCTCTTCTCCTCAGCTTCTCCTGCTGCCCACTTTGCCAACGATAGTTAACCTATTTTGAATGTCTATCTCTTTCAGAATGTATAGATTAGTGTGCCTGACTGCCCATCTCACTTATAGCATTCTGTTTCCAGGCCCTCATCGAGAAAGATTGGCTCTCGTTCGGGCACAAGTTCTCTGAGCGCTGCGGCCACGTACTGGGGGAGCCGAAGGAGCGGTCGCCGGTGTTTGGGCAGCTGCTGGACGCCGTGTGGCAGCTATCACGTGCGCGTCCCTCTGCCTTCCAGTTTGGGGAGCGCTTCCTCATAGCGCTGCACGACCACGCACATGCCTGCCAGTATGGGACTTTCGTGGGCAACTGTGAGAAGGATCGCCTGGATTTGAGGTGAGATATATGGTTTCATGACTAAACAGAGTAGTGATAAAACAGAACAATAGAAAAGTGACAAAGAAATTACAAGGGGCTTGAGCGATGGCTGTCTAAATTTAGGTAGACGATTTTTTCAAATTTATTTTTAAATTTCTGCAAACATTTCAATTATAAAACCTACAAATATGAGATTAACGATAAACTATAGTTGAATTCATTGGCTTTCAACCACAGTTTTGTATGTTTCCATATTAGTATTTGGAGGTATGATTTTTTGAATGAGCGCTGCCTAATCCAAAACCAAATGTCCGGTAATCTCCATAATTGTTTTTGCCTATACCCCATCGCTCAAGTGGTTATCTCTAAATAGTATAAAACATAGTCGCTATCCGCGTCTGTCTGTTTATGCGCTTAGTTCTTCTAAACTACACAACGGATTTGGATATAGTTTTCACTATCATTTAGAGAATTTCTTCCGGAAGGTTTATATTTATAGATTTATAGAGAAAAGTCTCCGAGCAACGTTGGGTACACTTTAACTAGTTAGTAATAATATTAACATTGAATGAAAATGTTCTGATTGCAGGCTATCGGACAGAACATTCTCCCTGTGGGGCTACATGGCCAGTCACATGAACGAGTACTACAATCCTCTCTACGACCCTTCCTCCGCCTCCGATCTCCTGCAGCCCAATCTCATCAGCCAGAACATTAGGTAAATTGGTTCAATTCTCCTTGTCCTTGCTGTGCCTGTCCTATCAGAGATTGAAAGCTAACCTAACCAAACCTTACCTAACTATTATCAGCCGAAACAATAGGAAAATTGGTTAAATTCTTCCTGTCCTTGCTGTGCCTCTCTTATCAGAGATTGGACACTAACTTAACCTAACCATACCTAACCCAACCTTACCTAACTTAACCTCATCGGTCCAATCACTAAAACTGTACCATTCTCCAAGATTTCCAAAATTCTAAAATAGTAATTATTTATTTTTCAGGTTGATAGAAGAATAATTATGCTAATTAAGTTTTCACTGTTATAATAACAGTTTGATATTGTAATGTCTAGTTTTGCTTTGGAAATCATATAATAATATAGCATTTGGCTTTTGTTAAATGAATTTAATTTGGTATTCATCTTTTTTAAATTGAAATATCGCCATTTAGAATCTAAACTCTTTGAAATGGTCTGTTTAGTAAGTAGAACTTGTAATAATCGACGATTACAAACACCGCAAAAATAATAGTATTGATTGTATTATTTGTATATTACCGTTTTCGTGGGAAAATAACCTCAAGGGCACTTTACAACTTAATTTATTTAGCCTATAACTTATAACTAACAACATACAGGTAAAATTTATTACTACTGACTTCTAATATACTTATGACCAACTGGGTCTTTATACATAATACTGCTATATGACTTACAACTATCTTAATAACCTTGCATTAACTGATGCACCGGGGTCATAATTGTTGGATTACTAGGAAAATGTGTGGTAAGCATGGTGTGTAATGAAATTAACCCATTGGCATCAACCCTGTTGGTCAGGCAGGGGTGTATCGCTACGTCTTAAACTCAAACCATGTCAGCACGGCGGGTCTGAAGTATGTCAGCTTAAAAACGAAAAATGGACATATGGGTGATATCTGGGTTTCAAATTTTAAATGCCAATCGCTCTATAGATAATTAAGCATTCATTTCGTAGTGTTGGTAATAAAACATGGGTAAAGTTTTTCCCCTATAGTTACAAATTAAGTTATGTTAGCAATCGGCATCATAGTGATTTTTAAAAATGGCCAGTGGTTCTGGTAAATTGCTCGAAATTGCATATGGTGGATGCTTTGAGGACTATCACACCAAATTACATTTGTATCTAAGTTCACTTTTTTGTATCTAAGTAAAAAAAAAAAAATACATATTTTTATATCCACATTTACTTAAATTATTATATTTTTATATCCACATTTACTCACATTATTATATTTTTATATCCACATTATTATATTTTTATATCCACATTTACTCACATTATTATATTTTTATATCCACATTTACTCACATTATTATATTTTTATATCCACATTTACTCACATTATTATATTTTTATATCCACATTTACTCACACTATTATATTTTTATATCCACATTTACTCACATTATTATATTTTTATATCCACATTTACTCACATTATTATATTTTTATATCCACATTTACTCACATTATTATTTTATATCCACGTTTTACTCTCATTATTATATTTTTATATCCACATTTACTTACATTATTATATTTTTATATCCACGTTTTACTAACATTATTATATTTTTATATCTACATTTACTCACATTATTATATTTTTATATCCACATTTACTCACATTATATTTTTATATCCACATTTACTTACATTATTATATTTTTATATCCACATTTACTTACATTATTATATTTTTATATCCACATTTACTCACATTATTAAATTTTTATATCCACATTCACTCCCATTATTATATTTTTATATCCACATTTACTTATATTATTATATTTTTATATCCACATTTACTTATCGTCACATTAATTCATTGAATGCGTAACTCCCAAATGTAAAATTTTACAGGAGGCACAAAAAACCTCGTAGTGAAAAAAAATGAAAGACGGCTTATTCTTTTTATTTATGTTTCGAACATATAATATATTTGGAAATTCATTTTCAATCATTAAACTTTTGTAAGTTAAGGCTTTCTATTTCAAATCGGAGTTAGGAAGTTTACGTAAAAACCGAGAATGGAGATACGCATTTTACAAAAGATACATACTTTTCTGCAAACAGTTTTATGAACAACCTAGCGGAAAATTTGGGAGATAGGAATTTTACATTTACAAAATAAAACACAACAATGTATGTGTATGTCGAGGCAGTCTATTTAGATGCATTTTAATGATTTTAATGATGCGGAAGATTATCGTTAAAGGAGTGGTAATCCTCTTCTAATGTCTGTTTTAAGTCTTGTAAATGCTGGTACTTTTCCTTCCTTAAGGGATTAAATCTGACTCTCAAGTGAAATCTTCAAACTCTGGAGATCATTACAGATTCGGCGACGGTTTTGTGCTGGGTGAGATCTACACTGACCGGGAGTAGTCGTGTCAGAGATGATCGTTAAGTGACGCTTGGAGTTGATGAAGGAGATTGTAGAAGAATTTGATCTGACATTGTCGATCACCCTTGTTGTCCTGTAGAAATAAAACTGATGTACTTACTAGGGTTTGCAAGAACCGGGCAAAGAGTAGCCATGACAGGAAACGTTGTGTAAGAGACTCCTCAGAGTGTGAAGATAGGTGGGAGAGACTTGAAAGTGGAACTGGTGAGCAAACATGTGCTTTAAGCGTAGAAACTCTTCATGCTCAGCATCACTTTGGAGTAAAGTGAACGCTTCATCTTGCCCGGCTGGTCGATCCCGAGGCGAGAAGAAAGGACGTCGATAGATGCGTGCGTTCCTGCGTACAATGCAGGACAATTGACCCTCCACCATCATCCCATGAAGCGGGTAATCTTAATGTTGTGACAACCTGGAGTCGCTTGGCAGTTGATGTTACTCATTTCGGTAGGAAATGTTTACTCACTGTATCAGACGTAATCGTGTGACACACAAGACTGTAAGGGGCCGGTGATCCCAATCTGTGGAGGCGTGAGATGTCGTCCTTCAGTGGCGTGGAGGGGTAGAACGGGGCCGTCTCTGAAGCCGCTGTAGAGCTGATCCGATTGCTTGTCGCTTGTTCTTGAGCTGATTCCGAGTCTGGTCCGAAGGGGTAGGCAGTCCGTGGTCCAGGGTGAGGCGGGGGTCATAGTGAAAGAAGGCGAGCAGAGTCAGAAGTCGGAGCGAGGTAGAGGGCAGAGCAGAGAGAGAGGTGTAGAGCTGGTGGTGGTTTCTGGATATCTGACGTTTTGAGGGCCTGTTGCCCGTTTTATAGCCGCCAGCGGGCGCATGACGCGCACACGGGCTCACTTTCTCTTTGATTCCTGGAATCCGTGAGCCGTGTTTGCGACGCTATCGCGGCGCCCCGCCGCTCGGCCGGTAGTTTTGGGCCGTGGCCGAACATGACCACGGCCTTCCTTTGTGATCCTCAGAACCGTGCCCGTGGGACGTAATGACGGCGTACCACCGGTCATTTGTGACGCTATGACGGCGCATGGCGCACGGCACGGCTTCCCACTACGTTTTGGCACGGTTCTAACAATCGTGCCCGAATTAAATTATGATTTTACCAGCTCTCACAATACTTCTCTGCCCGTATACCCCTAGCCAAGCTCCGACGTTCATTTATTATAAGATCACAAAAACATTTTACATCATTTTACAAACAGAGGGTTATAACAATTTATCTTTTCACACATCAGCATTTTACATTCTTCAATTTAACAACAGGGCAAATATCAAATTTTAATATGGGGCGACCGCGGCCGAGCCCGGAGCAATACGTCCGTTACACTCACATTTATCGATTGCGGTCCGAGTAGATTTGCCGTGTGGCGGGAAATCGAGTCAGATAATGCAGCTTCGATTATCAGACATTTGGAAGAAGTGTTTCGGGAAAGAGGCCCGCCCAAAGTAGTTCTCATGGACAATGGTACTGCATTTTGTTCCTACAGTGTTACAGATAAGTGTAAGAGATGGAATGTTCGTCAAAGATTTTGCGCGGCATACCGACCAGCTGGAAACGGTATAGTTGAACGACATCATCAAACAATAAAGAGAACTGCAGCCAGAAGTGGAAGCGATCCCCTGCAGGCAGTGTTTCGGTACAATCTTTGGCTGCAAAAAGTCAGGATGATCGAGGTATTGCGCTGTCTAGTATAGTTCACACTTCACACTCGTGGAGACACCCTTCTGCGCAAGTGAATATAGAAGAGGAAGTATTGACTGAGCTCTAAGTGGGCGATCTTCTTGCGGCTAAACCAGTAGATGGGAGATGCACATCGTGCATGGAAGGGTGACAGGATTTACTTCAGTCAACAACATCGAAGTAGATGGCATACCAAGACATGTGCTTGACCCGCGGAAGATGCCTGACAGAGAACAGACTGTGTCTGAGGAGAGACGAGATGGAATTGCCGCACGTTCCACCGTAAATATTTTGGGTTTGTTTGAAGAGGACAGTGAAGAACCGGATCCGGATATGCATCAGGAGGAGATCCACTTGCAAAGAGATGGTGACCTTGAAGAAGAGATAATCACAGAACAAGGACCTATTAGGTATTTACGAAACCGCAGAGGCACATAAAACAAGAGAGCTACGGCAGAGCGTCACACGGTGCAGAAGACGTCAGTTTAGACTACAGATACAAAACACTATTCGTGACTTCACAATTAAAATTAAGGTTATAAAATGTTCAAAATTGATTAATCAACTTATCTCAGTTAATTTCACGGTAAAACTATTACACCGTAAATAAATTTCCTCAGTCAAAAACACAACAAGCGTGCACGGCTCACCGGCCAATACTGAATTAAGGAGTTACGAAGTATTCGCGAGTAAAAATAGCACCATAATTTTACGCAGTTTCCTAATTTGTGTTTATCTAAAAGGTTAATTTTTTTTTAAATTTTCGAGTTTTAATAGTCGATGCGGGTCTAATTTTAACACCAGATGGCATTAAAAACGTATTTTCGAAAAATTTGGAGTTACGCAGTCTACGAATTAATGCGACGATATATTATTATATTATTATATCCACATTTACTTACATTATTATGCCCACATTTACTCCCATTATTATATTTTTATATCCACATTTACTTACATTATTATATTTTTATACCCACATTTACTCACATTATTATATTTTTATATCCACATTTACTTACATTATTACAATTTCGGTACAAAATTAATTGGGGGGAGAGGGCCAATTTTTTATCTCAACAATTCGGATGCCAATGGGTTAAGATTTCTATAAGTTTTTAATGCACATTGCTTTTTCAGATACAATCATATATCAATGGATATATTTGTGGGCCTGCCAACTAATACACTTTTGTAAATGTTTTCTTATTTTCTGTTTTCCATTAGTAAACCTTGGCACTCAATACGGAGCATAAAGATAGTAATGCAGTGAGTGACTTGATCAATAAATCATTGTGTTGGTTCCACACTTCAATGTATCATCATACTTATTGTGTTGGTTCCACACTTCAATGTACCATCTTACTTATTGTGTTGGTTCCACACTTCAATGTATCATCATACTTATTGTGTTGGTTCCACACTTCAATGTACCATCTTACTTATTGTGTTGGTTCCACACTTCAATGTATCATCATACTTATTGTGTTGGTTCCACACTTCAATGTACCATCTTACTTATTGTGTTGGTTCCACACTTCAATGTATCATCATACTTATTGTGTTGGTTCCACACTTCAATGTACCATCTTACTTATTGTGTTGGTTCCACACTTCAATGTATCATCTTACTTATTCTCTTATCTTTGCCAGTTTCCTCTCTGTAGCATGATCTCCATTGGAATGTGCTATCTGAAATATCAATCAATTTATCCATTTGATTTTTCCTCTGAATTACCTCATTCAAAATATATATTTCAATTATTATAATCATGGTTGCTGAATGTGTGTGAAGCTACACGGATGATGTTTAGCTTTTTAAGGTCTATGTAACATCTTTGTTTCTTTCCTTGTCATGTCCTGTGTTCAAAAACAATACCAGTTGTGCTAAGCGATAAACGCATTTGACTTTTTGATTTTAGAAGTTTCTTGTTTGATTGCTGTTACTCCTCTAGCCTAGACAAAACAATATCATGTCAATAGATTTGCTGTTTTTGAACGTATCCCAAATGAAATACTTTTTTGAAAGGAGAAATCTTTTTGCGTTAAAAATTAATATCTTTAATGCAAAAGTTTTTTAAATCGCTTACTGATACTTTTTTTTGTAAACTGTATTTACCACTTTATATGAAACAAAAAAAACACCTATAATTAGACAAATGTGTTTAACCGCTTGTTTGCCAGCATATCCATGAGGTTACTATTAAAAAATCATTTCTCTGAATATAACTAGCTATTCTGTTTGTGCCAGTTTGTTGTAACTCCGGGTTAATAATAAAATAAATATCTTAACAATAAAAAACTTGGGCATTTATTTAAGGCGAAGCTTAATGCCAAATCACTATTTTGATTAATCTTTATAATGAATTGGTGTACATTATGAATAACAAAAAATATGCTTTAGATAAATTGAAGGTTTTACTATCGCTTCGCTTGAGTAGAATACAAATAAAAAAATAAATTACTCAATAAAAAATATAAATGCAAACTACTAAAAAAATTTTTTTTTTAATAGAAATGTATGATTGCGTAAAGAAAACAACTTAAAAAAAATAAAGTATTATAGCTAAGATTATCTATGACAGTTTCACTTGATTAACTTTTTTGCGTTCTTATAAAATTATTTACAAAATAAATAAAAACCGCTTTTTTGCTTGAAATCGAACGTTTCTAGACTCCATTTGTCAAGCGATTTTAATGCCTATAACCTACGAAATAAGGTATACCAAGAATATACACATTTTTGGCTTGTAGCTTCCTCTTAATGATAGATTACAATGAGTTCAGATGGCTTTATTAGCAGGTGGTAGGAATGATTCTGGGCCTCGATCTTGGTTTTGCAATAGTATTTATCTATGTTTCAATCCCAGCATTATTGACACCTTTATTTGTTACCATGATTAACTTCTTAAACTACTATCTAGGATTTTACAGATATATAGATGGTACAATTTACATAAGTTATTATGACAATAGAAACAGCTAGAAGTTAAAGTTTATTGTCATTGCACTTTTTTTTCGTTTCATATAAAAATGATTATAGCAAAAATTTGACAAACTTTGAACCGGTGAATTGTTTGACGGTTTCATGTTTCACAGAATTTTTTCAAATGATATGCGAGTGTCCGTATAGCGAAATGAAAGCTTTGTGTTCTGTCTTTCTAAATCTGTTTATATTACATTTCTGTTCATAATAGAAAAGGGAATTAATCAAGTTTTATGACGACGTGCCATTTCGTGACAGATATAGAATAGCACTACGTGGCCCTAATCATTTTAAATTGCAAAAATCTTTCACAAATCCTGGTTATCTCAAGTCTTATTTTGTTGGGCGATTGCAAAGTTATGTTCTATTGACAAAAAATTACTTAACAGCATACGAGGGTAGAAAAATAAATATTGGCAAGGAAAATAATAAGGATTAGTCATGACGACTGAGAGCAATCAGCATAAGGTACATTGTTGCTTACACATAACTTGTGCAGTTCTGATAAGTGGTTGTGGAATCATTGGAAAACATTCTTTCTCTTTGTTTTGTGAACAGGTAAGGGATAAAATATGAAGTAACAAAAAAACTGTTGTGTTCGAACTTAATATGTCAAGTGTTTGCTATTTTAAACAACATCAAAAAACATTTACAATCTAATACATTTATTGAAATATAGAAGACTTGGTGGTGCTGGGACTAAAAAAAACTAATTACTCAAAACCACAATAAAAAAATTTATTGTCTAAATTTACTTGAAAATTTGAATATGAAATCATATTTTAGACATCCAATTTTGTAAATTTTCACTAATTAAATTGTTGAAAAGAATTTAACTTTTAATTGAATTTTTAAGAATTGATTCATAAATTTTTCTCAAATTGCGGCCGGAACCTTTGGTTTTATCGAGGTGTTAATTTTCATTATTCTGTGATTCACTTATACATTTAAATATAAAGTGTGGTATTTTTTCTTTCTTACCCTTTAAAACATATTTCTAACTATGACAGTAAGAGAGAAACAACGATTTCTATGACACCATATGAGCTGTTCCCTAAAGCGAACAAATTTACTCTACGGGTAATAAAACTGCGGATTGTTCGCAAAACCGAACAAATTAGCTTGAAGGGTTTAAATGCCCCAAAACGTACCCCTGAAAAAATAAATATAGAAAAAAAAAAATTTCCTATGATTTTCCAGATACTGTGTATATATTTTTAAATAATAAATAAATTTTACTCTTAATTGAAAAAATGAGCTTACTCATTTTGCTTCTCATTTGCATTTTTATTTTTTTTAAATTCATAAAGTTGAACACAAAAAGAATTTATGTGTAAACGTCTTAATCCTTCAGAAAAAACGCTACGAAAATTCTTCTATAATATTTAACCAAGTAATACCAGACACTGATACACAAACATTTGACAAATTGCTGTGCTATGTTGACATTATATTCTTGTGTAATTCAATTTATGTTAAAAAAATCAAAAAGATAGGTGTTGGGTTTTGTGTGTTTGTTTTATCAAATATTTATAATCTATGTTACATTATATTTCAATCATATTTCTTTTACTGTTATTTTTCTGCAAATTCAGCTATTTTATCAAAAAATTGCAAAGTCATTAAAATCAGTTTTCATTGTCGAATCAGTGCCTATTTGAATAAAAAAATAGCTGAATTTAAATTCAGAATTTTTCCTTGAAAAACATAAATCTTGTTTTCATTCTCTTAAAACTTTAATCTTAAAAATTACAATTTTGCATGTTTCTTAAGATTACCCCATAGACTACAGTGTCATTTTTCCTCATTTAAACCTAAACTAACACAACCTAAATACTGTCATTTTCCCTCATTTAAACCTAAACTAACACAACTTAAATACAGTCATTTTCCCTCATTTAAACCTAAACTAACACAACCTAAATACAGTCATTTTCCCTCATTTAAACCTAAACTAACACAACCTAAATACAGTCATTTTCCCTCATTTAAACCTAAACTAACACAACCTAAATACAGTCATTTTCCCTCACTAAACTAACACAACCTAAATACCATAATTTTCTTTCACTAAACTAACACAACCTAAATACTGTCATTTTCCCTCATTTAAACCTAAACTAACACAGCCTAAACATAGTCTTTTCCCCTCATTTAAACCTAAACTAACACAACCTAAACTTGATGTTAGTTAAGTAACCAAAACAATTCATTTGATGTCTTAGAAAGTTCACCTTACGCAATGGCATTACAAACAAACTTATAGACATGTTATAATATCTCACTAAATGTACTAACTAACAGACATACTTACATTTCCAGTCAATTCTGGAATTGGTCATGTATAACAAAGATAGACACAAACAGCGCGGGCAGCGTTTACATACTTAAAAGTTGCGTTGAATACTACATTATGGGTGTGATTGAGATGACAATACACTTTCTCGTTTGCACTAAGATGAATATGGAATATATATGAGATGACCTACTGCCAGTCTTTCTGTTATGCAGTGATCTTGTTAAAATATGCACTGCTAAAATGTTTAATCAGTACAGATTTATATTTCAATAGAGGCATATAAAAAACATCAGCTAACATAGCATACGAGTTACCAATTATGTGTAATCTATTTATAACAGAATTGTAGCCTGAAACCGTAGTATAATTGTGACAGTAATATATATTAACCCCTCAGCAACGTAAGCAGATATATGCGTTAAAAATACGACAGCAGTCAAGTACAATAAGCGTGTTTACACGTCAACGCGTGTCTCTCCATAGAAATCGTTCTTACTCCGTTATTATTTTAGTTACATCCCTCAAACAAAAACTAAAAGGTCGATTATAGATCAAGCTACACATCACTACCAAGTTGTCTATGGAAATACAAAACAGGAATCTGCTGACAGTCGCATAATTGACACAAAATTTTTATCCGCGCAAAATGTCTGCCGGTAGCGCCGCGCGCTTCACATATTAAATTTTTATAAAATATTTTTATATGAAATGATAAAAAAATGAGGTGATAAAAGTGTTTATTACACATATATACAATAGAATAAATATTTTTGTTTACATAATCTGTGATTTTAGTACCATTTTCACCTAAAAACATGACGTGAGTCATTTTTAACCTATTTTTCATGTTTCCATTCTAAATTTAAATATTTACAAATGTTAATATTTATTTATGATACAACAATTTGAAAGCCTATTTTGTAACCTTTCTAAAACAGTTTTTACTATTCGGCTCCGTTCAGTAATGTTTCATTTATAGAGCTTTGATTGTGAGGCGGTAATAAGACAACGTTTTCGTGAAATTGACATTTCGGTTAAGACATCTTAGCTTCAAGTTCGCGAAATGTCGGAGGGGCTAAGAAAACTTCACTTTCTCTTATAGCGCTTAAAATCTTCGATAAACAATAAAATATTTGTATAATTTATAATAACAAGTAATTCAGGGGTGTATTTAACCACTCGGAACATTAGAACGTCAAAAGACGTAAATATGATAATAGCGGTCAAGACATTAGTACGTCTTTTCACGTAAACGCGCGAGATTTTACAAAAATCGATTTCTTTCCATCACTAGTATACGGATTGCCATGATTTAAAAAACAGAGTATCGATAATGAATAACGCTACGCGTCTGCATTCAAAAATATCTATGGAATTTAGAGGTGCATTATCTGAGTCGATTGAATCTGTCATCTTGTTCGTTCATAATTTATTGCGTTTTTAAATAATTTATTAAAAATATTTTAGTTTGGACGGTTAATATTTTGAGGTGACTAATAGTTTTTAATTATATTTCTTCAATATATAAAGTGTTATTTCTTTATGATACTCAGAAAAAAGTACATTTTTCACAGCTTTGAAATAATGGTCAGCGATTTTTACATATTTTTGACGTTTTCAGAAAATGTATATTTAGAAACGCAAATATTTATGTATAACAAAACAATACGATAGTGAATTTCATAATCTTTCCAAAACATTTTTTAGAATGAGGCTACGTTTCCCAAAACGTGAGTTATGAAGCTTTTAACAAAACTCGTGAATAACACAAAAATTTTCGCGTTTTGACAGTTCGCAAAGGAACACAAAGTAAATAAAAGTCCTTTTCTGAGAGGTTAAGAAAGAAATGTAATTCCTTGGCTTTTACTAGTGTTGCCGTGTATGGGAAAACTTTCTCACCACACAAGAGGGAATTTCAACACCAGCATATGACCTCTTCATGTAGAGAAAGTACGACAATTACCTTACTTTTCGTTTGCTACTTTTGAGATCTCTATAACGTGTCTATAGTTTGTAATGTCATTGATTATTTTTGCTCATTATGACATCACCAAAATGTCAAATATATATATATATATGTTTATATTTTAAAATGTATTTGTTGCAGATTTTGGCGTGGTATGTACTGCAGGTTTGAGAATGGAGTTCACCCTCGGGAGCCATTGGGAGACTTGTTGCTGGCTACCACAGATCATACTTCATCGCTTCAAGATCACATCACGCTGTTGACTAAGGTGAGATCCTCGTAACATATGTTTTTGTCTGTTTCGGATGCCTAGATCTTTCTATAATGGGACTACTTACTAGGGGATACCCAAAAAAAACAGAACTGATATTTCAAGGGGCTTAGTTTTTGTAGTATGTACCGGGTTCTTCCGGTAGAACCATGTACAGCTACTTTTCTCCAGTCAGTATGCTAAGCATTGCGCTGGACAAGTCATCGTTTCGGCTGGTGTGAATTTTTTGGTGATGGTAGTTTTGTGTGCTCATCGTTTTTGAGATTGCCAAATGACCCAAACTTTTTATTCAAATTCGTCACAGGTGACGAATCATGTTCCAAATTTGCCTCGCTTCAAAAAAGCTCATCAGGTGAGATCAAACATCAATAATGCTGATTTGTTTTTTCGATGTGAGGGAAGTCATCCATTCAGAGTTTGTTCCTCATTTGGGAACCACAAACGTTTGTGGTTCCCAAATTTGAGTTTTTCCCGTAGAGTTTCTGTGCCAGTTTTAAAAAATTAACGGCTGCGTGCTATTCACGAAAATCAACCATTGCATTAACGACCAGAACACAAAACAACAATCACCAAAAAATTGACACCAGCCGAAAGGACGACTTCTCCAGCGCAGTGCCCAGCATACTGATTGAGGAAAGGTATCTGTACATAGTCTTACCGGCAGAACCCGGTACTAACAAAAATATGCTTCCCGCATCATCAATTTGGTTTATTTTGGGTACCCCCTTGTATATTTTAATAATACTAAACATTTAAGGCCGGGTCTCGAACTTGGCATTAGACCGGCACTCGCGTGGGTTTGGGATTTCATAAACGAGCTCTCAACTATTGGGTGGTATTTATTAAATGTGATTCGTATTGACAAAATTATATTTCATTTTCCTTGCTGGGGAACACATTTAACATTTTCCTTATTTTATTCAATTTGCATTATAATATAATCTAATACCTATTACACTAATTAGGATATGTGCCACAATTTTTTTGTATTTCTCAATACTTAACATTTTACAATTTAAATTCAAAAGTGTTTTTTTTTTGTATTATACTTATGTTACACAGGTTGTCTCACTTGAGTCAGTCTGTGTTTAGTTGCAATATTCTATCAACTTTCTGTCTCCCTGTGTAACAAATTCATCTTAATAATATAAAAATTCAGTCTGCGTATGTTTGTGCTCGCAAATCTCTCAAAGTAGTCGACCGATATCACTGAAAATTTTTAAGTTTGTTCTTATTAGTGCCAGGAGTATTTTAAGAGTGGTTTAAATGGTAGAAGTTGGGGACGCCCGAGGAATACTTAACACAATATCTCTGCACCCGAATGAGATACGGAGTCGAATCTAATGTAGTTTGTTCACAGTAACATTGTGGTATACAGTAGTGAATGGTGGAAGATGTTGGAGACGCCCGAGAAAAACATTGCGTCCTCTAGTTGTTTTATGAATATTTTGAAAATGCTTGTAAGTTTTTTTGTAGGAGAGAGTGGTAATCTGTTGTAAAGTTTTATACTGCAGTAAATTAAATTTCTCTGTCCAAATATTTTGTTCGTTTTTGCTTGTTGTATGTACCTTTGATTTAAAGACCTAGTGATTTTTTTAGGTATGTTGGTTAAAGATCAAATGTATTGTTTTTGTGAGGATAAATAAGTATGGTTTTGGCGAAGAGTTGTTATAAGATTATTGAAAAATTTGTCTAAGCAAGTTCTGATAGTTATTTATTATTTTTTTGGTAAACTAATGTTTAAGACAAGATTTTTTATGCATAGCACAAAGGGTAACAATTATTTTACAAGCAATAATTATTAGCCTGAAACACTCATCCACATTGAAAAATCTCCTGATAAAAGATACATGACGCCAACGAATATCTTCACCAAAAAATGTAGACAATTTGTCTCGACGCCATCTAGTGAGAGAGTTAGCACTTACAATGCCTTTCTCATATAAAATAAAGTTGGTTGTTTTCAGGTGAAAAAATGTAACAAGCAGTAATTGTTGAATGAAACACTAGTATATATTGAATTATTTCGCGGATAAGAGATAAGCCGCCATAGCTCAGTGGTCAGAGCTGTCGACCGGAAATCGAAAGGACACGGGTTCAAGTCCCGTTGGCGTCATGTATCTTTTATCAGGAGATTTTTCAATGTGGATGAGTGTTTCAGGCTAATAATTATTGCTTGTAAAATAATTCTGATAGTTACTTTGAATAGCACTAAATTATTCCATATTCTAATAAAGATTGACGTAGGGCCATGTAGATTCTAATGAATTTTCTTTTGTCAAGAACATCTGATTGTAAAAATCCTTATAATATATGTCCTTTAGGATTGTGTGGTGAGCTGAAAGGGCCTTGATCCCCTCACATTGTTATGGTTGCAAGGGATCATGTCTCGGTAATGATTAAAATTTGCATTTGGGAGCGAAGTGGGTTATAAATTGTTTGCTATTTGCAGAGGATAACTTCTCTGAAGTCCCTGCTGGGCAGTCGCCAGAAGAAGTCGCACAGCAACAAGCCCAAGCTGAAGGAGATCACCAACCACACGCACACCCCGCCGCAGCAGAAGGACGACAACTCTGACTATGTGGTTGTGAACCACCTCAACAACTCTAACCAAATTGACAATAAGTAAGTCATTAGTTTTCTGTCAAAGATTTCTTTTTTTGCTGACGTTGCTTGGGCAATGATGCAAGATTTAGCTAGTTATACTTAGCTACTGTGCAGTGACACAAATGTCCTGATTTCTTCAGTGTTTTAATTATTTATTAATTAATTAAAGGACTTCGTCCAATACATAACAAAGCGACACGAGATTTAGGACAATGTACAATGCAAGAGTAAAGGATGGTATATATGTAAAAGCAGAGACAAACAGGGAAAATATAAGAAAAGACCTTGCTAAAACTAAAGTGATACAAAATATCCTCAATTGCATAGTGAACGACAAAAAACATTCTGACTTATACCAAAAAAATCAAGGTCTTGACGTGAGTTGACCATTCTACATATTCTGGACAATGGTGAATTATAAGCATAATTAGTTGAGTGTTGATTGAGGAAGAGCAGTTCTTTATTTCTGGATCTACGAGAAGGTATATTGAATGTGATGAGTTCTAGTAATGTAGGTGAGTCAATCGAATTGTTGATAATTTTAAAGAAACAAATGAGATCAGATTTTTTCCGACGGTCTTCCAAAGGAGAAAGGTTTAGAATTTGTTCAATTTCATAATACGAGTAATTGCCTCTTTCTAATTGTAGCCTCCTAGCAATCCCTTTTAGGAACCGATGTTGAACGGATTCAATATGACGAATATGGATAGCATAAAAAGGAGACCATATAACTAGCGATGGGCGGAATCGATGAATCATCGATGGTTTACTCGATCTTTTTTACCATTCGAAATATCTCGATTCATTGTCAGAATTAATTCGAATGCAACTCCGAGACAATCGTTTTGAAACGACATCGAAAGTCGTCGCTGTGATTGGTCAGAAATAATCGATGCCAGCCAAGCGTTGTGATTGGTCAGAATTAATTCGAATGCACGGTCCGAAATAATCGTTTTCAAATGTCATCGAAAGTGGAATCGAGACAATCGCTCTGAAATGTCAGAAATCATTTGAATGTTCAGTCTGAGACAATCGTTTCCAAACTGTCAGAATTCGTTCGAAAACGCAAATCGATTCTCACATTCGAGAGGTTATATTTCGAGATGTCAAAATATCTCAGATTGCTTGACAAACGAAATATTTTATAAGTACATTGTTGGCTGCCTACTGAAGCATGTTGATGTTATAATCAACCTCGTGTGTGAATTGTAAATTATGAATTAATACTTTTAGGTGACGATTTACGTTTCTAGTAGGTATAGTTTATGTGTAAAAGATTTTCATGGTGATAGTTTTTCACAATTGAAGGTTTAATACCTACCTATGTTATTTTTAGGTTATGTATCATCTATTCGGGACATTCGGGTAGTGTATATTTAAAATAAAATAAACCAATAACTTAGCAAACACCATTTTTATATTTAATGCTGATCGGGTTTCACCACAACCGTAGCTTCTTCGGGCAGTATACAATATTCAGTATATATTAAACTCATCAAGTGACATGTGTTCGTTCATATAAACATAATATATCTGCTACCTATGCTACGAACAAATATATTTAATTTATTTGAAATTAACATGAATGAAATTAACATCGGTTTAACTTGTATAATAATTTATTTTAATTACGTATGTAGATATTCGAATCTTATTAATTATTTATAAAAATGTTAATTGCATATGCATACATATTTGAAATTCGTGGTTAACAGGAATAATACTAATGTTGCTAGCAGACAACAAGGGAATCATTGCCAGGAATGAAAATTAGTGATTGAAATTTCGCTAGTACCTGCTTACCAAAAATATTGCCATACTAATGAAAATAAATTACA
The DNA here is from genome assembly GCF_061612785.1 of Hesperophylax consimilis. Taxonomy (NCBI): domain Eukaryota; kingdom Metazoa; phylum Arthropoda; class Insecta; order Trichoptera; family Limnephilidae; genus Hesperophylax; species Hesperophylax consimilis. The sequence continues at coordinate 25,661,291 of NC_142856.1, read as the reverse complement.
ACCGGAATATGCAAACAATTTTTTTTACGATAGGAATAGTCTTGATATTCGAGTTTCTATTTTCGAATCCTACCCCCCCCACCCCCCCGACGGAAAATTTTTTGCCCCTGTCCGTAGCTATTGCTCCCGCACTCCGAGCGATTCATTCGAATGGATCATTCGATTCTTTTGATGTTTCGGTTAAAAAAAATCGATTATATAAATATTTCGATCATTCCCATCACTACATATAACTAGAGATGGCAAAATTTCGTTTTAACTAAAAACGCGAAAAAATATTTATGTTTCGAAAATAGGGCATTTATAAGTTTTCTTTGCGTTTCAAGGCATTTGAAAGTGTTTCCAGTGATTTCTATTTCGCGAATTAACGCGAAAAACGTGATTTTGGCCGTATTCAGCTAAATTATTCTATTTAGCGAAATAGGCGCGAATTTCCCGAAAATACCGGGTATTAAAATAATATTTGAGAATTTCAAAAAATCGATATTTCCATTACGATTTTTTATAACTTTGTTACTATTTTATGTGTTAATATTTTTGTACTGTAGGCTAAAATTGCTTTTCGACATTACACAAATTGTGCGAAATAAATTACGGCTATTGATGTTAATCGCAATCTGCATTTGTTGTGTTTGTGTTCGACCCGTACTTAGAGTTTCCTTCCTTATTAATTTAATATTAAAATTAATTATTTATAATCTTTCACATGGAAATACTTGCAAATGAAGGTTAAACATATATTTTACCAAAAATACTTAAAATATGCGCTAAAAAAATTCAGGAAATACATTTTTTTCTATTTTGCTACAAAACGCTAAATTATGCCTCAAAATGCTATAAAACGCTAATTTTCCAATTGTTATTTCAATTGTTGTTTCAATATTTTCAGCTGAGTGCATTGCAATAATAGAATCTCTCAAATATATAATCAAAAATAATTTTGAACATTCCCTCGTTCTCTCTGACTCTCTCAGTTCCCTCCAAAAACTTAAATCCAGTCCTCTTCTTCATCCTGATGATCATTTTGTATGCCTTATTCGAGTGATGATAGCATCCATTCAAAGCTCTGGTAAATCTGTAACCCTGATTTGGATTCCTGGACATGTTGGTATCATGGGTAATGATATTGCGGATGCCTTGGCAAAACAAGGAGCGTCCAACCCTGTTGTTACCCTCGTAAACCACATTCCCTTATCTGACATTTTTTCCATCATCAAAGAAAGATCCCGCAATGTTTGGTCAGAGTATTGGCACATTGCTAGTCAATCCAAGGGAGCCTGCTATGCCTCAATACAAAGGACTATTCCATCAAAACCGTGGTTTCAGCAATTCCCTCATTTTTCCAAAAAAGAAATTTCTTCACTCATTCGAATGAGGATCGGTCATTGTTCCGTTCCTTCCCATCTTTTTAAAATTCACGTCCTTGACTCCCCAGATTGTACATTCTGTGGTCTAGAAGTGGGAACTTTAGATCACATATTTTTTGGTTGTCCCTCTCTAAACAAATATCCTCTCTTCTATCAAGCCTTAACTAAAATTGCCTCCCCTCCATTCAACATTTCATCTCTTTTAAGTCTGAACTCGACTCCAATTTTCATTATAATTTTGAAATTTGCCTATTTAAATAAAATTAATATTTAAATTCACCTTTCAATACACCTTTCTCAATAATTTTAAATGATGGCCAAGAACACCCTTGAAGGGTGAAAGCCAGAAATAATGGAAAAAAAAAAAAAATGCTAAAAAATCTGAAAATTAATGCTAAATTTTGCCATCTCTAGTTATAACACAAGCATATTCAAGATGGGGGCGAACCAAGGTTCTAAGGATTTTTATATTTCGAAGTCGACTTTGTTTCATAATCTTATTTAGGTTTCTTCCATCTAATAATTGATAAATAATATTATTTTTTTATCAATTATTAATTATAATTATGATAGATATGAAGATCTTCATAAATGATGAAGTTTAGAAACCACTGTACATCTTGTACAGTTTCTTTTATAATCGTTTCTCAATAATTTACTCGCTTGCCAGGCACCCCATTAACGACTTTTGTATAAAAAGTAGCAGGGATCGTGAAGTTCTAATTTTCTCTCTATCTTTTCTTTCCCTTCTTATTTCACAAAATACTTGTTTAATTTGCAGATATCTCTACGAAAAGACAAACGCAACTCTTTCGGAGCTCGCCTGCGCCAACGACGACCATCCGCTGAAGCTGGACGGGCAGAACCCCTCACTAGACGGCAAGCAGCCGCCCTTCTCTGTAATACCCACAGAGGACATCATCATACATGGCGGGGTGCCCGTCACCGATATCCTGCAGATCCAGGAGGAGATTGCGTCCGTGGCACTGGATTGGAAGACCATCAAGAACGTGAAGGAGTGTGTATGCTCTACTCCATTCGATCACTTCAGCCGGAAGGTGATAATAAAATAATTATTGATTTATTAACTTTTGGGAAATCGACAGTTTACATTTATTTCAGTTCGTACATAAGTATTAAATAGCCAAAATAAAACCAATTATGGATTTCCTCCTTGTGACCTCTACTGAAACAGCATAATAAGGAATAAGTAAATTAAATTTGTAAGAAAGGAATACGAATTAAAAAAATTTATACAAAACAAAAGATTATATAAAACGAAAAATTTACAAAACAATACATTTATAGCCATAGAGAGAGGTTGTAGATATAAATCAAATCATAATAGAAATATAAACAATAGAAACATAACATTATTCACAAACCATAAGGGAAATATTCTTTTATGGACCTCTTGTATTTGGTAAGTTCGCAACTGAAAATATCCACCTTTGATAATACGCTATTGTAATTATTGCATAGTCTGGTCAGGCAAAAATTATGCTTAGAGTTCGTTAAATTAATAAAAAAATCATCAAATAAAATTAGCTGTGTTCAATAGGGGTTTTATTATTTTTGGGTAAGAAATAATAGTATTTTTTCAATCAAATTTTATAAATTACAATTTTGGTGATTTTCTCAACTACCGTACAAGGCTCGTGCTGAGCGATTTGTCAATAAATGAATCTGACAATATGCAAGCAAATCACATTGTCATATCAGTATCTGGTGTTTGAAAATTTCTGCTTACGAATAAGTAGTCCTTTTTACAATGGCGAACCAAATTGTTGGCTGCCTAAAAACCTTAACTGCAAATCCCAGATTAAAAAAATTCAGGCTTGTTTCCAATATTGAATATTTTGTTACACTATTTAGTAGACACTTATACAAATGTGTTATAATTTACTCGCCCCACTCATTTTTGTATTTCTATGCAATCCGATATGTGGACGGTACGGTTAAAAACAAACATTATGACCCTGATCAGAAAAGTCCCACAATGGACTGCGCTGTAAGCCGTTACATTACTTTAGCGAACTTTACTTTTCTGCGCAGGGTCTGGTTATGTCAATGTGGATTATCACTAAGGAATGGCCATTGCATTAATTCATATTTCAATGTCCTCTTGAGAGCTGTCAAAAGAACTAAGAATGCTTAGCTTGTAAATGAGTTTTTTTTTTCTCATGTTGTGAGGTAATATTTTAGGCTAATAAGTAGGCTCTGAATGAGAATTGTACTGTCTATATATTGGCATATCTATGGTTATATTGAGAACCAATTTTTTTCATAGAAAAAGCCTGAAGATATCGAGCCAGTGAGTGGTTTATACCTCAGAGAAACATAGTATAACATATATTTACGATTTATTTATTTATAGAGTTCGAGTTTATTATTTGGTACTCAAGCCCATGAATAGTGGCCATATATCGGATAAGTTAGCGGAGTTTTCTACCCATTGCGAATGCATATTTATTGTTTTTTGTTTCTTTACATTGTATCATTTTTATGTTAGAATTTTTAACCTCATTATGACAGGCCTGTGTTGAGGTTAATAATTTTACAAAATATTAAAAATTAAAATAACACAAAGATTATATATTCAGAGAACAATATTGTTACATTAAAGTTTCTACGAATTGGGTACCTATTAATCTAATTCCAGCCAATTCATTACAGTATAATGTAGTAAACATGTAGGGTGACCATGATATTTAATTGCAAGAAAAAATATAATAAACTTTTATTTTAAAAAGGAGAGAAGAAAGAAAGAGAAAAAAAAACATTATAAAAGGAATGCCACAATTTTAATGGATAGTTATTTTGACAGCTTATAGAGAGGATAATGAAACACACCCTAAATATTTCTAGAATGAGAACACATTTTATGCAGATTTGTGACGGAGTGTAACTCAAGTATCAAATATTTTGAAAAAATTATCACCTACGGTTGATCCAGCAGTAACTTATTATAGAAATGCTTTCTAATACAGTTTGGTCGTAGCTCGCTGATAGTCGGCACACTTCCTTGCTCTCCTCTCCCTTTGTTTCTCAACAGGTATTAACGGGGTTAAAATATTTTAAATTACACATGTTACAGTTCTGAGTGGCGGCTCTTTTGGGAGTATTAGAGTGCTAATATTACATAAAATGGAATTATTGATGTTGTTGTAGCTTTTTGAAGATTTTCAGTTATCTAAATTATAAAAAATCATTTTACACTAAACAACATCATTAATTTCAAATTTTTCAAATATAGCAATCTATTTAAGTTTGTGTATTTAGGAAGTATGTTTACGAGAGATGGGAAGGCTGACAGAGATATTGAAAGAAGGGTAAATGCAGGTAATTCCATTAATGGAGGACTGAACGCCGTTGGCGCTAAGAAAAAATTGTCCAAAGAAGCGTAGTTAGCAGTCCACAATGAAGTGCTGGTACCTACCTTGATGTATGTAAGTGAGGCATGGAACTGGCAAAGAAAGGATGAAAGTAGATTAAATGCTGTTGAAATGAGATCCCTGAGGCGTATGTGTGGTAAAACCATGTTTGATCGTGTGAGGAATGTGGAGATCCGCAAAGAGTGCAAAGCTGATGTAAGCGTAATGAGTAAGATTAAGAAAGGGACGCTTAGATGGTTTAGGCATGTAGAGCGAATGAGCGAAGATAGGAGTGTAAGGAGGATATATGATGCAAATGCGAATGGTAGCAGAAGTCGGGGACGCCCGAGGAAGACATAGCACGATCAAGTGAATCAGATACTCGAGTCGGGCCATGTCAAGAGTCAGAATGATAGAAGAGTATGAATGTGAATGAGGCAAGAAGTGTGTGCCAAGACCGAGTTGTTTGGCAGTCCATCCTCTCTGCCTACCCTTGCGGAGAAACGGCATGGTGGTTAGTTAGTTAGCAATCTAATCACGATAATAAGTCTCGAACCACCATTGGTTACAGTCCCATAATTTTAGGCAATAGGGATGCTTTTGGTCACAGAAGTTGCAGAATAAATGATCCTACTTTTATCAATAGATTTATGTTATGATATTTTTTTCAGTACCACTGTTGGAAGTGCGGCGGCGTTTTCTGCACCCGCTGCATTGACAAGCACATACCGCTCTCGGGGCTCGCCTCGGGGCGCTCCGCCCCCGTCTGCCGTTCCTGCTACGCCCAGACCATCAGCTCCCCCAACCTCACTTAATATACCAACATCTTCACGTACCCCAATACACGACACTAGACTAGTTCACATTCAATCAACCCAATACATTATCTAAGTACATTTAACAGGTACGCTGCCACTAAATTTTCAGGACGTAATCCAAACAGGACTGGTGGTAGCGAACGTGTTAAGGGCTATAATGGTTGATTTCACCAATCAAAACTAAGCGAACCCTCTGCGAAATTGAGATTTATACTTACGTTGAGAGTTTTTTAAACTCTTGTCACATTTAATGACCATATCAAACCACACAATTGGAGCCATTTTTAATTTGTGAAATTTGAATGGTTAGATGCAGATTTTCGGTCCGTTTTAAATATTGATCAAATTGTGATTAGTTGTTAAGTATGGCAGTCGTGTTATCATGCTTGTTAGCTGATCACAATTTGATCAAAAACTGAAACGGATCAAGAATCAGCTTTTAACGGGGACCATTTAAATGTCAAAATTTAAAATAGCACCGGTCGTCAATTTGATGATCGTTAAAAGTAATGAGTTTGAAAAACCCAACCTTAGTCACTGATTGGTCCTATTCCATTTCACCAACATTATGTAACTGAGCGTTTAACACTTCAAGTCTAGCATTGAGTGAAAATTGTTCTCATCCCATCGGCAATGATACCCAACGAGAGGTTGTATGTCAGTCATCGACGATCATCCTCTGCATTCTCAGACGTCTTGTATGAAAACAAAAAAGACAGAAGATACTAGAATGATGACGTGAAATACGACCTCTCGCTGGAACTAGTATAACAATATATGGCATGATTGGTGAAATCAGACTCTGTGCTAAAAAAATCATGTACAAGGTGGCTGGTACTAAATGCAACGTTTCAAAGGTAATTTAAAGGACATAAAAAGTTGATGAAGATATATGTATGTATTAGTTTTTTATCACAATAACTCCATACGGGGGAGGACATGGGGAAAATAATTTCTCTGTCTCCTGTCATCTTTCAGGATCCTGTGTGGAGGGTCTTTTTGAGGAGATGATGTATTGAACATGGCTCTTGAAGAAACTCGAGAGAGTTGTAGTTCCGTAGCCAAGCTGTTGAACTGAAGAACGAGTAGTGAAAACAACCCGTTCTCATGTTACAATAATCAACCGTGTACAAATGTTGGGTAGGCATTTGGTGTTTCCTATGCATCGGTGCCGAGGGGATCAATGATGCTAGTTCCTCGGATCATCTTCCATTAAAATACCGGTAGAACAAGGACAGCATTCCCACCTCACGCGTGTGCTTTTAAAACTATTTTGGGGCTCCAGACCAGAGATTGCTGTCATTTTTTCATCTGATATTAGCTAAATAATAGAATATTCCACCCATTTTACTGTGGGTTTATTCCCTCACTTATTTCTTGCTAGCCTTACTAAACTAATTATTCCGTTACATATGTTATTCAGAGCCTTTCAATTTGCAGATGCCGATTATGTTGGTTTTATGCTATATACAGGGTTTTCCAATAAGAGGTGTTATTTTGAATAGCCCGGTAGATGTTACTTTTGAAGCTGACATTTTTTGACATTTGACAAGTAGTAACTACGCCATTAATAAAAATGGAACGATACACGCTTCAACAACGCATTGAAATTATTAAAATTCACTATTATTAATTATTAGAATTCCATCGAAGAATCATCTTGAGTGATGAGGCCCATTTCCACCTCGGTGGCTTCGTCAACAAGCAAAATTGTCGCATCTGGGGCTCGGAAAACCCAAGAGTTATCGTTGAAAAGCCTCTCTTTCCTCAACGTATGACCGTTTGGTGCGGTTTATGGTCCGGCGGAGTCATTGCACCTTACTTTTTCGAAAATGAGGCTGGAGCAACAGTTACGGTGAATGGATTGCGCTATCGAGAGATGAATAATGATTTTTTATGGCCGGAATTGGATGTTATTGATCTGGACAATGTTTAATTTCAACAGGACGGCGCTATGTGCCACACAAGCAACGAAACCATTGATCTTTTACGGGAAAATTTTCTTTGAATATCAAAATAACACCTCTTATTGGAAAACCCTGTATAAACATGACATAATTTCCGCAAGCCGATCTGCGAATTATGGGAACGGAACGTAGCAACTGCAAATGGCGTGAAACGCCTCTTGCGGTTGCTTTGTCCCTTTCCCATAATTTCCCTTTAATATATAAGTGCCAGTCAACCTGTATTTATAATCTAAGAGTGTGACGAAGCTTTTCTATTGTATAATCCTCCGCCCCAATAAAACTAGGTATTAATTACTATTTCAAACACATTTTTTTGGGTTCTGTGATGAAAATATATTGTTAAAATCTTGTCACTGGAACTGCCCTGTTCTGTCTCTACTTCATCACTTCATAATTTGTTAATTATTGTTATTTTTTGTTAATTCTTTGCAAACACCAAATTAATAATATATTTTTCACTTTCATAAAGATCTCTCATCTCATATCTCATTCATTTCATCTTCTTATACATTTAAAAATGAGAAATTTATTTAGGAAGGAGTTTAAAGTGACATAAATATAAGTGTGTACATATTAATATACCTAATTTAATCAATTAATATAAATATTATTACATAGGATATAATAATGCATAGGAGAGCTGAAAATGAATTTAATCTTATGAAAAAAAATGGTAATTTCGAAAGTTGGAATGAAAAGATGGCAGTACATTGACCAAGATGAAGAATCTTTTGATTGCAATAAAGTTATTAAAGATCAAAACTCCGTCTGTAGCTAATTTCAGGCTCTGGGGAAGTGATGATCAACCTTTTTAGCTGCAGGGCCAATTTATCCATTTTCAGTATGTTTGCGGTCCGCTGTAGCTAACTTCAGGCTCTAGGGAAGTGATGATCAACCTTTTTAGCTGCAGGTCCAATTTATCCATTTTCAGTATGTTTGCGGTCCGCTGTAGCTAACTTCAGGCTCTGGTGAAGTGATGATCAACCTTTTTAGCTGCAGGTCCAATTTATCCATTTTCAGTATGTTTGCGGTCCGCTGTAGCTAACTTCAGGCTCTAGGGAAGTGATGATCAACCTTTTTAGCTGCAGGGCCAATTTATCCATTTTCAGTATGTTTGCGGTCCGCTGTAGCTAACTTCAGGCTCTGGGGAAGTGATGATCAACCTTTTTAGCTGCAAGGCCAATTTATACATTTTCAGTATGTTTGCGGTCCGCTGTAGCTAACTTCAGGCTCTGGGGAAGTGATGATCAACCTTTTTAGCTGCAGGGCCAATTTATTCATTTTCAGTATGTTTGCGGTCCGCTGTAGCTAACTTCAGGCTCTAGGGAAGTGATGATCAACCTTTTTAGCTGCAGGGCCAATTTATTCATTTTCAGTATGTTTGCGGTCCGCTGTAGCTAACTTCAGGCTCTGGGGAAGTGATGATCAACCTTTTTAGCTGCAGGGCCAATTTATTCATTTTCAGTATGTTTGCGGTCCGCTGTAGCTAACTTCAGGCTCTAGGGAAGTGATGATCAACCTTTTTAGCTGCAGGGCCAATTTATTCATTTTCAGTATGTTTGCGGTCCGCTGTAGCTAACTTCAGGCTCTAGGGAAGTGATGATCAACCTTTTTAGCTGCAGGGCCAATTTATTCATTTTCAGTATGTTTGCGGTCCGCTGTAGCTAACTTCAGGCTCTAGGGAAGTGATGATCAACCTTTTTAGCTGCAGGGCCAATTTATACATTTTCAGTATGTTTGCGGTCCGCTGTAGCTAACTTCAGGCTCTGGGGAAGTGATGATCAACCTTTTTAGCTGCAGGGCCAATTTATTCATTTTCAGTATGTTTGCGGTCCGCTGTAGCTAACTTCAGGCTCTGGGGAAGTGATGATCAACCTTTTTAGTTGGAGGGCCAATTTATTAATTTTTAGTATGTTTGAGCGCCGCTGGGTGTATTGTACATGCAGTTTGACACGGTTAACTTTGTCAGTGGTGTCGCAAACCTGTTTGTATTTTCTAAAACAGTACTTTTTGAATAAAAAAATCATAGAACGGAATAACAAAGCGCCACAGTCAAAATGTTTGCTAGGTTCAACATAAATGCTGTTGATATTTATCATTCATAAATTTAGTTAAGAAATCTTTATGTATTTTTAAAAATGAATACATTTAAAATGCATCAAACATATCTCAACAACAAAAAAGCTGCTCTGCAAAGGTGAAAATTTTTCATAATTCTGTCTTTTTAAGAATATCGATGGCCTAATAAGTGCAATTTGAATTTTTATTTATAATAATTACTCCAGGTTAATATGTTAATATCCGCTTTTTATCCATTCTACATGAAATAAATTATGTTAATTTCCCACAAAAAAACCTATTTACAAAGTAAGTAATCTTGATAAATACTTTTCAAAATACATAATTGTTTTTTTCTTATAACTGCATTTAAGGCGATGCACAACGTTGTGTAATTTTTTAAATTGAGCCGCTATCAATAACAACCCTTACGTAGATGGCGATAAGGTTTAAATTCCCGCTTAACACCATCCGCCTGTTTTGATTTATGCAAGAAAAAAACATGGCCAAAAAGTGCCTTTTATTTTATTTCGTGGATGTTCAGGCATAAATATTAAAAAAAATTTCGATCACTTTATAAATAACTTAATTTGCCACATTATACAATAAAATCATAACCGAAAATGGGTTCGTAAGTGGGAGATTTTGATCTTTATAACAGTTTTCATAGGCCTTTACATTATTTTTTTCTGGGCTTATAAAAAGACTTATCTAAAAAATACTCGATTATTTCAAAGGCCAAGATGTATTCTACTCCCAGTATTTAATTAAAGCATCTGAAACATTTGTAGTCGACCAAATTTTCAAACCAAAAACACATGATTTTGCATTACTACGTATGGCATCGCCTAAACACATTTTTGCACTAGGCCATCGATATGTAAAAAAAGTTTATTATTTTGATGAAATAGTAAAGTTAACCCCTTTTGGAAAACAAACCATTGGATATATTTTGTTATTGGAAATTTTTATGTATTTTATCAAGACTAGTGGGCCTTACAAAGTAACTCATCACTTCTCTGCGGCTTTTATTAGCAACCTAGACAATATCACCTGCCAAATTTGGTACAAAATTTTATGATGGAAAAAATTGTTGCCTCATGTGAACAAGTTATAAAATATTACTTCTTGTATTATATAACGTAAAACTATATCAAAACGAAATATATGTAAGTAGGTACTTGAAATAAATAAACCAAAAAAAAGTTTTATTCTCAGTGTTAAAATATTTTGTGTCATTTCTTTCATTACATGGAAAATGATATGTCCCGATGAACAGGTGATACCCAGAATCCTGATCTACACCGATTTGAAAGAAAACTGATGTCGCCAATTTACATAAGACCTTTCGACTTCTAGGCCCTAAACAGACCAATGAAATTGATTAACTGCTCAAAAAACAATGTTGATATTTGAAAATTTTTGATCAATTAAAGGAAAATTTGGGCTTATTTTGGGCACACAAGACACGCCCACAACACATTTCTGTCAGTTTATCACTTCAGTGCTATGTCCGGTTCCATGACAACGCAACACACCTTTATAGTTATTAAAAGCGATGAAAAAAAACAGAAATAACCTATTCAACATAGTTTTTGAATCATCACTTTTCATGACTTTATATCACTTTTTAAAGGTGTTTGGAATTGTCATTTTGATGAGTTATCCGGTCACCGTTATTTCCTATAAAATTTGTATTTTATTTCTTCACTATCAAGTTGACATTCACAGTTAGGTTAGGTTGCAGTGCAATGCAATCAGTGGGATTTAATTGTATGTAGTGAAGTTCTGTTTTAACTTGACAGATTTGTATTTTGTCTCTGTAAATTTGTTTTGTACGTTAAGTTTCCGTAAAATGGTGGTCTTTATGGTTCAGTAAAGATTTTTTTCAAATCTGAAATCATTGTGTTTATTTGATCTTTCTTTTTCGCATTTTTTCTTAACGTATAACTAGAAACTAAAAACGCAGCCGTGTTTGCCTTGAGACTCTCAAGGAAGATACTGTGTTTTTAGCTACCACGGCAGTACTGTTCACAGAACTGCTAGTTCTTAAGAATACTTAACCTTATTTTTTCATTTCGATATTGTCAGAAACAGTCCTTTACCTAAGTGTAGACTCGCATTGAAAGATTATTTATTTGATAATTACAGGTTTTGAATCATCCTCGCCCATTGTTTTCATCACTGCACCTTTCCCACACGATCATCTGATATTCTCCATTTTTTTTTCCTGAAAGATTTTTTAAAATATTGAGATATAAGACACATAAAATTCTTTCAAAAGCTGAAATGGTAAGACTTACGAAGACATGTAGTCATGCGCAAATAAATTTTAACTAATTTGACCAGTTTTGAATAGCCATGTACTTCCCAACGTTCCTCTTCCCTCTCCACTCCCTTTAGCTTCACATCAAACCCCAATTGGGGATGCCATATTTCCACTGGCTCCGAACAGATGGCACTATTGTGCGGTGTAAATATCAGATATCCTTTCCATCTCTAATAAAAATCGAAGATCAATCAGCCTATTGTCACTTTAGTATAAATTGAGCTTCAGTTTAAAATAATTTCTGAATACATAGATTTAGGCATGTAACAAACTTAATTTTATCACTATAAAAATGTAAACATATGAGGAACATGATAATATAATGTAATGATATGCATACATATAAATATTTACGATTGAATTTTTTTTATTATGCATTGATAAAATAAAGTTGGGTAAAGGTTACGAATTCCGCTTCACGGTAAATATGGAATGTTTACTTTGAATTAATACTTGAATTTAGTTATATTGTCACCAAAAGTTACTATAAATGTTGGGGAACCTTTAATAACGCCTGCTCGCGCCCCCTTTAGAGTTATAATCCCAGTTTTCAAGTAGTTTGTGGGCTACGCTAGGTTTGTATAGACTGGTTTGTGATTTAATACCAATACGATATTATGAATATAATCCAACTCTTGATGTGAACATAGTCGCCGTCGGCTGCGACTATTACGGCGCCGCATACTAATTGACATATCGCGTAAGTGACTTAATAAACGAAATTAAAATTAAAAGTGCGTATTTTTCCGTCTCCCCCGACATAATAAATCATGTTTTGAATTAATAAAGCTAAATCCATTTATTTGAAATATTGCGTATTAAGAGTGAAGCGGAATAAGAGAAAAATAATCAAAGTTGTACACTACATATTAAGTAAAGTTGTAAACTATTTTTGTTTTCTTTTTGCTCTTTCATTGTCTGAACATGAATTTAACTTAAATGCATAGTAATAAAATTAAGCAATATAATTTCTTTTACTATAGAATAGTTATAATACCTCCAACATTGACATCTCCCATACATTCTGATGGCAGTATGCTACACTAGCGCCTCCTAGCGGCTTCGTGTTCTTTCATATTATATTTTAACAGATTTTACATGGTACGCTAGCACAGGTGATTTATGACTAGCACATTTGGCGGCCAGAGTTGCCAACCAATAAAGTAAATACTGCCAATATGTTACTGGAATTTAGGGTATTTGGTATGAGTGAGACATTTTCAAAATAGGAATTGATGTGTTGAAAATTATAAAGAGAATCTTTTCAAATACAGACAAGGGTACCTACCTACAAATACGCATTACAAGTGATTATTTTTATTCTACATTTGAAATTTGTAATATTTTGTTGATTATGTCAAATGAAACAAAGTTTTTCAGTTTTCATCTTGGCTAGTCAAGTTACAAGTCATGTGTAACGACTAGTAATTATTATAAAATATGCTCCAAATGAATATTGGCAAAGTACCTAATATAAATAAAATAATATATTATTGTGTTCTGTCTAGTGCAGGTTCTGATTTCGTAATATAGGCTATAAAATGATAATTTATTGTACTTCACCATGGAAGCAATTATTATAAAATAAATATTTGAAGGAATGGAAATGGGAAGACTACCTTGTGTGCTAGGAAAAAGTAACGAGAAAATGATGATAATTTAATAAAATATATTATAATTTTTTCATGATAAAATTGCATTTTATTTCTAATAGTTTTTTTTGTTCCAGACAAGCGATAAAGTACCTACCTTAATATAATTTAAAAGACAATTATTTTAATTCTATATTTGAAATGTTCTACAAAATTCTACATTTACAGGCCATCTTTAAAAGTGGTACCAGGGGTATAACTCCGATCGAAATTTGGTACCGAAATATTGTGACTATAATAACCGATGAAAAACTTTGAAAGTCGATAGAATAAACTTTCAGAGTTTTTCATTGGTGTATATTATAATAAGTAGCCTCCGAATGAGAATTGTACTGTCTATATATTGGCATATCTATGGTTTTCAGGACCAATTTGTTTCAAACAAAAAGCCCGAAGATATGGATCTAGTTAGTGGTTTATTTATGAGTGGTAGGTACTATTGAAGTCATGTTATGTTCTGTGATTTTTCACAGGTAATAAACTAGTTAATAAATAATTGAAGTCATAAAATATGAACTTTAAATAGAAAAGGGAAGGAATAAACAATAATGTGTTTTATCTTGTGACCCCCGGAGTGATTTAAACACAATGGAAGCTATTTCCCATTTTCCAATACACAATTTGATGTAATTTTTTAAAGAATATTCTTTGAAAAATATTACCCCCGTGTAAATCTATCAATATAAATAAAAATGTTTATTTATTCAAAATCGAATTTGAATATGCGTATATTTACATACCTATATTATAAAGATTTTACATACATATATTTTAAAGATGGGTCACCTGAGACAAGTAAAAACATGCGTTTTTTGAAAAACAGTACCTTCTGTTGGACGTAAAAGCAGCACGCACTATTGTTTCTCTATTTGCACAGACAGATTGAGCCACGGCAACGCGTGGTGGGGTGCAGGTAGTACAGAATAAATTAAGTGTAATTAGTTTGGAACCATTCTTTGTTCTAGGATATTGTGGAAGGGATGAACACATCTGGTCAATGATCAATGTGACTGGTCTCATGCTTTGGTACTGCATTTAAATATAAGTATTTACTGAAATTAATCTTAAAAACTCAAAATACGTCCACAGTCAAAAGAGTAATAGTTTGGAGTGGGGTGTTCCTTACCATCTGGTCCTGACGCAGAATGTGGCCGTGACCTGTCAATCACCCAAACAACAAACGCCAGTGCTTTTTAAACGGTGGGATATATTTTTAAATAAAAATAATTTTACAGTACTCACTGTTCTTTATTTTTCTAAAAAAATTACAAACATTTCAATAAATTTAAAAAGAAAACATAACAAAAGATAACCTTCGTTACATTGAACCATTGTGAATAATCTTTTTAAAAATAATATAATATCACATTGACGATTTTGAGACTCTGCTCAAAACAAAAATTGACTTTCAAAATTTTTATTTTGACATTCTTTAAGATTTATCATTATTTTTATTTGTGAACTCATCAGAAAGAAAATGTATTAAAGACTTGGTACCACAAAAGAGTGTACAGTGAAATCTCATTCGATCATTTCTGGTATAATGGTTTTCCCTCATTTGTCCTTTATTTCTTCCAGTCCCGAATTGATTTCATACAAATTTCGTAAAAGTAGATCACATCGATCGATCCTCTATGTAACATTTTTACTGCATTGATCATTTTGATCATTCAAAAGGCATGGACGACTACGAACATTTCAAATTAGTGTTTGTGACCTCGATGCAGCAATGGGTGTAAAACAAGGAAATATTTTATTATTAGTAGATAACTGCGCAGCTCACCTAAGTGATTTGACATTTGTATGAATGTAGCTTTTTGTTTATTCCCGCATCATCAGTTTTTTTCGAGGTCCCTTCAAAAACGATAGACAGAGGTTTCACTTTACCACGCAATTGTTCAGTCTAATAATTTAATAATTAACACACCTACAGCGAGAAAAATAAGGTCCCGTTCGTTAAAAATTATGCATTAAACTGCTGTATCTTTGAAAATAATGCATTCGAATGAATTTTTTTTTTACATAGTAGTCATATCCTAACTATAAAAGTATATATAACTCATCAAAATGACAATTCAACTCACCTATAAAAAGTGTTATAAAGTTATGAAAAGTGATGAAACAAAAACTAAGTTAAATATGTAACTATTTAACCTAGTTTATGTTTCATCACTCAATCCATCATCTTTTAACTTTTTGCACTCCTAATTTTTTTTTTAATTACCTGCTACCAACTCCTTAATTAATTTACAAAAAAGGGATAAAAAGTGGCCTCAATAAAAAGTTAAACAAAAATTTTTAAAATATGTAATTTTTATTACTCTTTCTTTACATAGAGTACAAAAAACATAGAAATATATAAAATTAACAACTTAATATGCCCTTATTCACTTAAACTTTTTCAGTGCTTTCTCGGCCACGAAATATTTGCTACTAAAAACAGTAAAAACAAATGTAAATACACAAACAGAACAAAATATTATGTGATAACAAGTGAATAGGTATAAGAATCCTTTGTTATGTGTTGGGAGAAATCCCTCAGCGCTTCCTATTGTTACGCAGGTAGACAGGCAAGTACCTACCTACTTACATGCGTCGCAACCAAATAACTGCGCAGTGCATTTACAAGGTTAAAAATAATATGATTTTAAAAATTATCTAAAAGGCGAAACTTGACGAGATATATGTATTTTGCGTATTCGGAATATTCAGAATGAGATATAAAGTGTTTAAAAGAAAAAAAAATACATTTGATAATTTAAATTATTTTTCGAAATTGCGTTACTATAATGTCGAGTATGACTCGACATAGGAGTTGGTGTAAGAAATATAATGTCGAGCCACACTCGACAAAGGAGTGGTAAGGGTTAAAGGTGTGTTGAATTGTCATTTTGAGGAGTTATCATAGAACCAAAAGTACTATCGGAAATTGAAGCCTACTTTGTAATACAACTCCTTAATCTGAAGTTAATATCAGTCTTGGGTCATCTAGTTATGTATTTTATTTCATAACATAAAATTTGGTTTTCAATTTCGCACAAATCATTAGAAAAAAAAAATTAACATTTCCGCATCTCCAGTACCATAAGTTTGAGGATTTGTTTTCATTCTACAGGTTTAGTATAGTTTCGTTTTTTGTTGTAAAAACGGCGCTATGCAAAAATACATATTATCCGAATATTATAGATTACAGTGATCACCTACTGGTTGGTGTCTACTGGTTTTGACAAGGGGTGTCAAAATTTTATTTGCGCCAGGCGCCGTTTGGCTCAGAGCCGGGCACGTCTATAAATGTCCTGTTTGTGTCTCAAATAAATAAGATCTTTATTTTCATAGCGCCTCTTCACAGATTGCGCCTGTATTTTTACACAGTTATGCCCTTTTCAAATAATACTAGTAATGTATTTACACAGTTATGCCCTTTTCAAATAATACTAGTAATGTATTTTTGAAACGGAAAGAAACATAATTGGTAGCTTTTCTTGTTTTTGGTCAAGAGCAAACATAACAGTTTTTATCGGGTTTTTGAGTTTTTTCCGCTGCGGGTATAGGTCTCCAGATAATTTCAGTGTGCGATATAATATGATATTTTTCTAATAATTGTCTTATCACATATAATTTCAGGGCGCAATCAAGTAATCAGGAAAGTAATGGTTTTGTGCATATGTACGAATTCAATAAATATAAAAAATTAAAGAAAACTTTTTTGTACCACTTAATTGATTTTCTTAGGGAATTTACACTAGTCATTATATCCGCTTTATCTACTAAGCCCATGTTTTTGTTATAATCTTGGATACAATTTGGCTTCGAAATTACTTCTCCAGTTCTAGAATTTATTTTCCCCATTGGAGAAACTGTATTATCATGTCATGCCATTTTAAGCGGTGACAACAGCTCCTGAAGCCCCGAGACATTGTCTGTCGGTGACATTCGTCCCATCACCACAATAAATAATTATATCTAAAATATAACCTGTCTGCGCATCGCACAAAACAAACATTTTTACTCCATATCGATGGCATTTGGATAAAATATACTGTTTAAACATAAGACATCCTTTGAACTGTATAATGCTCTCGTCAATGCATAGATTTTTATATGGCACCATTGTTTCCTTGAACATGTTTCGAGTGTGATTGACCAGAAGTTTAATTTAATTATTAATGTAATAAGAACCACGTGATATCCACAAAACTGAGAATGTAATAAGAACCACGTGATATCCACACAACTGAGAATGTAATAAGAACCACGTGATATCCACACAACTGAGAATGTAATAAGAACCATGTGATATCCACACACGACTTTAGGATAGCGGGAGATTTAAACAATTGCGCCAAGAAATCTGTAAGACCTTTTTTGGATGCTGCTTTGCGTAATATAAACAATATAAATCATCAACTTTTATGAGATGTTGTTAAGAAAAGTTCATAATATTTTACAAAATAATATTTAGCCCCATCTACCGTTAGAACTTAGAAATATCTTCCCGATTTACGTGGTACGGTGTAAATGGCAGTTGTGGCACGGATTGTTCGTGCGCCGATCCGCGTGAATGGCAGCTATTGAGTTAAAAACAATATTTTTCAATATTGCACTTTGAATATTGGAAAACAAAAAATGGCAATATGTTCATCTAACAATTGTAGTATTTTCTTAAAGATTCAAAAAATATATTAATTTAACATAGTTATCGTGTTTAAGGAGGAACAACCCGCTTGGAGCTGGCTCGGTTAAAGAAGGTGTTAAAGGATATTCATTATGATGTCGAGTAAGTAATAAAAAAAGAATCAGACAAATAATAAAAAGTTATGGTAACATATTGTTTGCGGGAGACGCTTAAAAGCGTTTTTCGTATTTGTACACTATTGGTAAAGCGCGGGAGACGCCAAAATGCGTTGTACACTTAGAGTAACAATATATTACGAGTAACGTATGATGTTGGTTACTCTGTGAAGTAAAAATTATGCGTCAGCTCTCGTGACGCATGTACTAGGTTCCTGGCAATTCGTGGAATTAGGGTCGGGTGGCCGGTCGACTGTGGTCATAAAACATGCACTTGAAATAAAATAACTGTAAGATAAATGTTTCGTTTTTTTTTTAAATCTTTACATTTCTTCAGTGTTAAAGCGATATTGTTTCGTTCAAGACGTTCTCTATTTTCTTTTCTGCCTACATTCTGCTTTAAAAATTTCTTACAAAGTATTTGTGTGCTGTGCTCGAAAAGTTATTTGTTACATATTTTTTAGTTATTTGTTACATAATAAAGGGATATTTTTTCATAAAAATACCCTATAAAAATGGACTACGGTAATGATAATCGATTACAATAAATATATGAAAGGCATTGACCGAGCAGACCAATATCTTTCGTATTATTCTATTTTACGAAAAACCACTAAATGGACAAAAAGGCTAGCGATGTATATAATAAATTGTGCATTATTCAATTCATTTGTTGTGTACAACTCCGTAAAAGAAAGGAAAATAATATATAAACAATTGTTTTAGGAAATCGCAGAGCACTGGGTGGCTGATCAGATTTCGACAGATAATAGTCAAGACCCGGAACCAACACCATCAACATCTGGTATCCGAAAAAAATCTTAAAAATCTGATCCTACAGGAAGACTATCGATGGATATGAGAAAACATATATTGGAAAAGATTGAAGGCCCTGGTAAAAATAAGAATCTACGAAGGCGATGTCGTGTGTGCGCGGTACACAAAATACGTAGCGAAACCCGGTACATGTGTAAATTCTGTGATGTACCTTTACATAAAGGGAATTGTATCCAACGATTTCATACTTTCAAACAATATTAGTGTTTAGTGGTGTGTATTTTACAAAATATATATACTACCTTGAATGTGCATGACTAAATCGACAATACGACAAAAGTGCAGTTTTTTCAATTTTTTTTAATTTAAACTTAAATATCATAATTGTTTATCCAAAAATATAAAAATTTGTGACCAGATCATAATGAAAGATTTCAAATAAGGTAAAATACTGAAAATTTTTATTTAAATTTGATCAATAGTTCAGAAGTTATAGCTATTTTACATGAAACGTAAATTTGCGCGCGAACATAATAAAAAATGCCCGCTTTACGGCGTAGATTGTTTAATAAAGCCCCCGCAAACATTGTGTTAAGCATAAGGACCTTGCCTTCCTACATTTAGCAGATTTTAAATAATGTAGTAAGGCCATTTTCTGCATGGAGTCTTGTCCATCATATGGTCTCCTATCTCTGCCACACAATTTTTTATTGATGTCTGAACACCAGACCCTAATTATGTAGAGCACAGTGAACTTTACAATCGCTTCGGTCAAATTATTTTTATGCTTCTGACAACTAATCCAATCAAAACATACGTATTTGAGAATACTTTCTTTAATAATGCGCAAAAGGTGAATATTTTCACAACTATTTATTAGTACATACTCGACGACGTAACGAATTTCCAAAGCGTTAAGTGTTAAGTTTTTCGAAGGATAAAAGTTCCGTGTGCGATGTAATTTGGGAGTTAACATTAATGCATTCATGGTTATGGGATCATATGGATCATCTGTGCAAAATGATTTACATTCCGCACAACGTCGGATACCTCTCCACAGCTCTTTTAATCCTTCAACATAACAGTTGATACGGAATGTTTGTTTGGATAATGATTCCCTAATTTTCCCAAATTGGTCTTCAATGTCCGGTATTGTCATGAAAGAAGTTACATTTGAAATTAAAGTGGAAGAGGTGGATTGAGCATTATCAGAATCGTCAACATTAGACAGAGGAACGGTGGAATCATCGGCTTCACAATTATTGGTATCAGGCGAACATGTAGACATAAAATTATAAATCATATGGGATTTATAAGCAGCTACAAACAAGTTAACGGGAGGTTTTCGGTAACTATGACTTCTAATAGATCTGAAAAAAAATTCCAATGGTTCTAGGTTCAGAAAGCGACATTTTAAATGTTTAAATCCGCATTCTTCCAACAAATTCCACAATTTAGTAATGCCGTGGATGGAAAATATCCAATTATCTAATACAGGAGCTGATGACCTAATGTTCGCGCCTGTTTTCTGATGGACAAATTTCATTGTGCTCATTATTTTCAACAACTTATTCCACAATTGAATGTGTGGGGAGTTTTTCGATAACGCCACACAATATTTATTCCCTTCTTTGGGATGTACTGATGTCCCATTGAAACTATCGAATAATGCACCAAAACATTGCAAAACTCGTGCAGTATGCAATGGATTTTTAGCAAACGCCTCTGGACGTAAATGATATAATGTTTCCAGTGCGGCAGACACTTTGTCACTAAAAACTTGTGAAGCAAGTTTAACTTTGGTTTTTTTAATTTTTTTTGGAATGATGTGCATATCTGTTATTTTGAACATCCTCTTGAATGATTCGGCTGGTACCAAATCGTAAGCCGTCACCAAATTGTCCCAAGAAGCTAACTTTTTATTCCCAGCTTCATAAAAAATTATGTCTTTATCTAAAAGATTATTACGAACACACTTCAAAAGATGAGGTGCGTCAAACAAGGGATAAATTATGTTATTATTTACCAGGAAGTATCCTCCCTTATATTCTGTTCCATCGTTTATGCATCTTGTTTGAGTGTCTTTAAGCAAGGCTTTAACCACCCTACAGTTAACGGTACCATTGTCGCACACAGTTGCAACTGGCTTGAGACCACAATCGAACAATTTGCCTAAAACATTAAGAAGAATTTCTTTCAAGTCAAAATAATTAGTTCCACTTTCTGAAAACGAAAAAAAAACTGGCTGCTTGTACGGATCACTGAGGCCTTTAATCATTAGCACTAGAGCACGATCAGCAAACTTTTTTCTTCTTGTATTACCATTATCTTCAAACCCATCAATATTTCCACTTTGGGCATTGAAATTAATACGAGGACAAATACTCATCTCATCAAATATTAAAACGCAGTATTTTTGAATATCCTTCATAGAATCTACTTTTTTTTCTAAACGGTCAAATACATTTTGATTAATTCCCGGTTTAAGAGATAATGAAGCTATTTCTAAATTCAGGGTCGTAAGTGAAGGTAACCCAAAAAGTTTGGCCAAGAATGGATAACATTTGGGTCCTCCGTTATATAAACCAACTGCCATAGTTTTTTCCTCCTGACTATATTTTTGACGGATGGGCTTTGCTGACGGCAAAATGAATTTAGAGAGAATGGAATTTAAACTAGAAAAAGAATCTTCCAAGCAGGTTGCATCTCTATAACGAGTTGCAATAGCAAGACGTTCTATTAAAGTACAATTCTTCTTTCGTTGGACATATTGTAGCTGACGCCTGCCCTCCTCAATTACTGATTGCAGTTTCTGCTTCCTGAGAGTGAGGGCTTCAGCTGAGAGTGGCTGCTGAGTTGATCCAACGTATCTTAAAATGCTCTTCCTCATAACTAGAAAAAGACAATATTTTAGGATAATGATCAAGTGTTATTCAAATATAAATATGTGTCCCCACCACTTCTGATGGGACTTAATTATACAGCATGGTTATCTAAAACTATTATTGATAAATTAAAAAGCAAAGAATCGCATTGAAGAAGATACAAGAAGCAATCAGATTAATTGTTATTTGTTGTGATGCGATCCGAGCTTAAAAAAGATATTGCAACCGCAAAATGTCAATATTTTTATCAGTTTGGGATCAAAGACAATGTGAAATGCTTTTGGAATTTTATTAAATCTCAAAAAGCAAATCCACAGTCCCAAATCAACTTGAATGAAGGGACCGGAAATTATTTCCCACCCCGAAATAGTTAGCCAAAAATTTGCAGACTACTTCCAATCAATGTACAGCCCGACAGCCCCGCTACTAAATCTAGACTTTACTCCAACTGAGGAGCCCTTTAACATGGGACTTGGGCTAACCAACTCGAGGAAGTAAATGCCTGTATTCAGACACTAAAGCCGGAAAAAGCTGCAGGCACTGACGGAATACCCCCTAATATAATTACTTACATGTCAAAGACCATTATTTATCCACTGGGCTATATATTTAATATTAGTATATTAGCGTGTAAGCCCAATTTTCAAAGCTGATATAAAGAATTACAGACCTGTGCCATTCTGTTAACAATACAAAAAATATTTGAAATGATTATTTATAAGAAATTACATTACCAAAATTATACCTTTTCTATTAGAATACCAACACGGTTTTATGCCAAAAAATCCACAGTATTTGCTGACATTTTCGCGATTGGTGGCCTTAGGACTGGACTTGAGACACCAAACAGATGTAGTGTATACGGATTTTGCCAAGGCATTTGAAAATGTTCAAACATTTAAAGTTACAAAACTTATAGACGACATCTGGGTCTGTGTAAAATATGGCAGATGTCTTCTGTTTGCAGATGTCCTCAAACTTCTGATGGAAATAATCTAAGTTTAAGTCTTACCAAGACTGCTAAACATTATATCGAGTCAATAGCGTTAAAGATTTCGGTGTCGTCTTTGATCCCAAACTGACGTTTTCGGACCACATATTACAGCTTACTCCAGCATGCTACAAACTCCTGGGGTTTATCACTGTTTTTTAAAACAGTTTAATGACCCAGATGCAATGATAACGATGTTCAATGGCGTTATAAGTAAGCTAGTAGTGTGTGTACTCCACACCAAACTGAATATATAAATATGCTGGAACAAACCTAGATTTTACAATTCCTCAGGTATGTCTATATGCGGACTCATGAAACTTATCCGAGGTTCATGTACCATATAGACTTACTTGAGGCAACAAATAGATTTCAAATTCAATTTTGCCCATGTCTACTGTAAATGGATTAATAATCTGACATACAACAATAAAAAAAACAAACGATACCAAATGATGTATGAACAAACAAAAAGCTAGAAATATGCTTACGCTTCGAAGCATTGTTTTTTCGTGTGGCAACTGGATTACTGTTGCCGGGTCCTACAGGAACATTTATGTCTGAAAAAAAAAAAATTATCTTAGTCCTTCAAGGAATGGAAGAAAAGATCTACAAATAAGATGAACAAAATGCAGAATACTATTGGGCGCTTAATATTCCTATGGTGATGGCACGGCAACGGAACCCTTTTTCCCGCAAGGGTAGGCAGAGAGGATGGAACGCCAAACAACTCGGTCTTGACACACACTCCTTGCCACACTCATACATACTCTTCTATTATTCTGACTCTTGACATGGCCGGACTCAAGTATCTGATTCACTTGGTCGTGCCATGTCTTCCTCGGGCGTCTCCGACCCACAAGTTAAATGAATTAAAATAAATTTATCATTAAAGGTAAGTAACAAAGTGAAAAACACCAATTTACGATGTTCTTATGTTGTATGGCGTGCTTGTACTCTCTGTCCATTAGAAAATGGCCCAAAAATAACTCTCCAATATCTCGATTTGGCCTGAAGAGCGAAAGGATTTTCACAAATTCGCGTGCTTAGTTACGCAACTTCATTTTTTTGTATTTTAATTTCTTTATAGTAAGTGTAGTGTCTTTGATGTAGGTACTGGCCTTATTTATTATTCGTCATCAGCCGACTGGTAACTCGCAACTAGCGGCGCGCACACATCCGATTGCTCCCGAGCAGAACCGACGGAGACCACCGGAGACACAAAGCTTTGAGCAACAAGCAGAATCCCTTCGGATCCCTAGGGTATAGGATGCTGTCCTTGCCATGATATTAGTGTAATAAGCTAACTTGTGATAACGTCCAGTAAATAAATCAACAAATACCGGCTAGCTATCCAAATACTATTTTGGATAGCTATTCTATGAACAGAAGTCGTGTTGGCTACTTGTTTGTCTTAGATCTACGGACATGTGGCAGGGGTGACAGATATATAATTATGTATATATATATATATATACATGGTGTCCGGAAACTCGTAGTACAAGCGGGAAACTGGTGAATCTACATCACATTTGGAGTCGATTTTGTAGTATAATTTTTTTTGATTTGAGCTTTCGTTTTCGAGTAAATCGAGTCAGAAGTTGATTTTTTTTTTGATCAAATTCTTATAAAATATTACTGAAGATCAAAGTACCCAACTAATTAAAACTATTTAAAAATTTAAAAGTGAAACAAATAATGACGAAAAAATTTGAACCCTGAAATAGCCAAAAAATATAATTTTTGTTTTTGTTTTTTTATTTTTATAAAAATGCTAAATCAAAAAACTTTATGTTTATTTGGGTTCCCCGTGTGGTATACATTCTCCAGTTTCCGGGTTGTACTACGAGTTTCCGGACACCATGTATATTTACAGGGTTTTCCAATAAGAGGTGTTATTTTGATATTCAATATTAAAAGATCAATGCTTTCGTTGCTTGTGTGGCACGTAGCGCCGTCTCGTTGAAAGTAAACATTGTCCAGATCAATACCATCCAATTCCGGCCATAAAAAATCATTAATCATGTCTCGAGAGCGCAATCCATTCACCGTAACTGTTGCTCCAGCCTCATTTTCGAAAAAGTGAGGTCCAATGACTCCACCGGACCATAAACCGCACCAAACAGTCACACGTTGAGGATAGAGAGGCTTTTCAACAATAACTCTTGGGTTTTCCGAGCCCCAGATGCGACAATTTTGCTTGTTGACGAAGCCACCGAGGTGGAAATGGGCCTCATCACTCAAGATGATTTGCATTTGATTCACTCAAGTGAATTTTAATAATTTCAATGCGTTGTTGAAGCGTGTATCGTTCCATTTTTATTAATGGCGTAGTTTCTACTTGTCAAATGTCAAAAAATGACAGCTTCAAAAGTAACATTTACCGAAATAGCGGGCTATTCAAAATAACACCTCTTATTGGAAAACCCTGTATATCCTTTATAACTCATCTGGTTTTCTTTCAAAATTCACACATCCAAAATGAAATGTCATGGAAGCAGTGCCCATCTCTGATGAGGACTGAAGGCCTGGGTTAATTATACTAATCCAGTGGCGCTCTGGTATATTTATACCAAAATTAAGCCTTCAGCTTGTACTACTATGGGACCTGCCTAGGAGTACACGACTTGACTAAACTCTACACATATTTGCACCCACTCAAATATAATTATATCAATTAGTTCAGCTCCCCCGAGAGCTACATATACTCATATCAAGCTGCAGGAATTATAAAAGCAAGAAAACTACATGCAGTGGCGTCACTGAAAGAATACACAAAGCGCCCGATCCGATCCCTTCCAACTAATAAAAACAGATGTACATATACCTTCATTTCGTACGATTCTTTTGGCAGCAACAACCACACTGCCCCTAGACCAAACGACCCTTCCTGGGAGGACATCATGCTCTGAAATAAATAATTTAACATGTTAACCAAAGTTCATCAACAAAACATAGAATAAGTAATAAAAACAGATGTATACCTCCATTTTCTAGGACCCTTTTTGCAGCAACAGCTACACCGCTGGGCCCTGGGAGAACATTATGCTCTGAAATAAATAATTTAACACATTAATCAGGGATCACGAACAAAGCATAGCATATTATTCCCTTTCAAGTAATAAAAACAGATGTATACCTCCATGTTCTGGGACACTTTTAGCAGCAACAGCTACACCACTGGGCCCTGGGAGGACATTATGTTCTGAAATAAATAATAAAACACATTAACCGAAGTTCATGAACAAAACATAGAATACTAATCCCAATCAAGTAATAAATACAGATGTATACCTCCATCTTCTAGGACCCTTTTGAAGGGAACAGCTACACTGCTGGGCCCTGGTAGTACTTTATGTTCTGAAACAAATAATTTAACATGTTAACCAAAGATCATAAACAAAATTTGGAATATTATTCATTTTCAAGTAATAAAAACAGATGTATACCTCCATCTTCTAGGACCCTTTTGGCGGCAACAGCCACACAGCTACACAGGGCCCACCCTGGGAGTACTTTATGTTCTGAAACAAATAATTTAACATGTTAACCAAAGATCATGAACAAAACGTGGAATATTATTCCCTTTCAAGTAATAAAAACAGATGTATACCTCCATCTTCAAGGACCGTTTTGGCAGCAACAACCACACTGCCCCTAGACCACAGGACCCTTCCTGGAAAGACATTATGCTCTGAAATAAATAATTTAGCACATTAACCTAAGTTCATGAACAAAACATAGAATATTATTCCCTTTCAAGTAATAAAAACAGATGTATACCTCCATCTTCTAGGACCCTTTTGAAGGGAACAGCTACACTGCTGGGCCCTGGTAGTACTTTATGTTCTGAAACAGCTACACTGCTGGGCCCTGGGAGTGCTTTAGGTTCTGAAACAAATAATTTAACATGTTAACCAAAGTTTATGAACAAAAAACATAGGATACTAATCCCTTTCAAGTAATAAAAACAGATGTATACCTCCATTTTCTAGGACCCTTTTGGCAGCAACACCTAAACCTGGGATGACATTAATCTCTGAAATAAATAATTTAACACATTAATCAATGTTAATGAACAAAACATAGAATATTATTCTCTTTCAAGTAATAAAAACAGATGTATACCTCCATCTTCTAGGACCCTTTTGGCAGCAACATCTACACCTGGTATGACATTAATCTCTGAAATAAATAATTTAACACATTAACCAAAGTTAATGAACAAAACATAGAATATTATTCTCTTTCAAGTAATAAAAACAGATGTATACCTCCATATTCTAGGACCCCTTTTGCAGCAACAGCCACATCACTGTGTCCTGGGAAGACATTATGCTCTGAAATAAATATATTTAAGAAATTAAATATTATTCTCTTTCAGTATGTAAATGCTGGTCAATTGTATTTTTAAAAATGTATTCATATTTTTTTGTGCATCATGTTAATCTGCGGATGTCATATTAACACTTTCCGGGGCACGAATTTGCATGCATACTAAGCGTAACCGGCCGCGTCTGAATGCAGTTTGTGACATAGTCGTCGCCCGACTGGACTTATTCTTGTAAAGATACTTCATATGGCCGGGCTTTTTGGCACATATTCAGTAATTCATTTTTACATAACCATTATTTAAATTGTGGTTATTCTTTTTGAATATGTTAGAAAGATTTTTTTATAAAACATTTTCAAAATAACACAATGCATTTGTTATTAAAAATAGTTTTTAATTATGGACAAATGCAATCTAAAAACTAAAAAAAAAACTCTTGTCAACTGTCACCGACATGTTATTCCATAAAATGTTGTTGTGTGGAAGTTTTTGAAGCATTCTGACAGGCAAAGGGGAACACCAAACAAAGGGGAAGGAAGTTATTATTTTACACATTTACAAGGTTGTGTGTGACAAGTGGAACTAACTAACCATGGAAAGAATAATAGTGGACAAGATACGCTCATTCCTGATCAAACTTGACATAATCTCAAACAAACATGGATTTGTGCCAAAAAGATCCACAATTACCAATCTCATTCTTAACATAGATTACTGGACAAACGAGTGGGACAAACGGATTCCCACTGGCGTAATTTATCTCGACTTCGAGAAAGCCTTCGATACTGTTCCAACCAATAGACTGTTGGCTAAACTTAAATTCCTAGGCATAAGAGGACGACTTCTCGAACGGATCAAATCCTTCCTCACTGAGAAAAAATTACAAGTTCGAATTGGCAACCAACTGTCATCTGAGCGAAATGTGACCAGTGGTGTCCCTCAAGGATCAGTTCTCGGTCCAGTTCTGTTTATTTTGTACATCACGGACCTGCATACTATAATAAAATCAGACTCCAGCTGCTTTGCAGATGATGCAAAATTCTTTGCCAACCCACACACTCATCACAACCAACTGCAAATCGATTAAAACGAAATATATCAATGGACAAATGATTGGCTTCTAAAACTCAATGTCGAAAAATGCACTGTCCTACATGTTGGAAAAACTAACCCTACACTTGCCTAGAAACTTAATGGAACACCTCTAAAAGCAGTGACATTACAACAAGACTTAGGAGTTACCATATCACAGGACTTGAAATGGGAACCACACATCGCTGGAATTGTGAAAAGAGCAAATTCACTAACATATCTAATCAGGAGAACCTTCCTTGACCTAACACCGGACATGATGTTAAAAATATATAAAACATATGTGCGACCTCTGCTGGAATATGCTTTCCAAATATGGAGTCCTTACTTCGCAAAGGATATAAATCTGTTAGAGAGAGTACAGAGACAAAATACCAAGAGCTCTGAAAGATCTACGATACGAAGATAGACTCAAGGAACTAAGATTACCAACCTTACAAGAAAGAAGAGAAAGGGGTGACTTGATCGAGACTTTCAAAATTTTATCTGGACATTACAGTTGCCCTAGCATCCAAGAAATCTTCACTACTAATAAAAATATAAATCTCCGTGGACACTCAAAAAAAATTACAGAAACGCCTTTTACATCTAATCCTAGAAAACACTTCCTTGCAAATAGAGTAGTGGATGCTTGGAACAAACTCCCACAACATGTCATCGATGCAACAAATATAAATCAATTCAAAGCTCTATTGGATTCACATTTGGAGAGAAGAAAGGACTTAGTTCGAACTTAAAACAACTCAATTACTGTCAAACTTGTTGCGAAATCAGATATGAGCGCATCAGCAGAATGCTGCCTGCTCATTAATAATAACCCCCTTTACAGTATGTGTGCGCGCCACAATATGTCACGTACACAAGATTGTTTTTAGTTTATTTTATATCAATTTGTATTGTGGTATTTGTGAGGACGAATATTATAATTTATACAGAACGCGGTGACGGTGGCAGAAAGAGTGGTAGTACTGGCGGTTGAATCGAACGCTAAAACAGGAATGAAGATTTCTCTTCTCATGCTCGCTTGCGTATAGCAGCGGATTAATTCGCGTTAGTATTGCCACATGTGGGGGGAAATAAAGTAGTCCCACAGTATCTACTTATTTAATCTTAGATTGTGTTTTTTCTTTTTGTGCATCATTCTACTTTATGTATATCTAAATTACTATTGTGAAATATATTAAAATCAGCTTATGTCTAAATAAACAAAACAACCTTAAACTAATCACAAATATTTGACATAACTTTATTTTCTGATCTCCCTTTTATTCGCACCCATTGTTTTCTGGTAACATTATTAATACCACTTACACATGGTCATTATACAAGCGTACAATCAAATATATGAACCAGAAACCTTTTCTCTGTCAAAATACCATTAGATTCTCAGATTGAGTCAATTATTTGTAAAAATACTTAGGACGGGTTGTTTCGGAGAATTTGAATAATTCATCAAATTTCAAAGTTCATTTTCAAGTTCTGTGAAATATTTTTTCAAGTTCTATTTTCATTTCAGTTTTGTCAAGCAACTAGCCCATAATGATATAATAACAGAACTTTAATAGGACTTTCACAGAACCCGGAAATGAAGGTTGAAATTTGATGAATTGTTCAAATTCTCCGAAACAACCCGTCCTTAAAATTTTTACAAATAAAAATCGTCCACACACTAAGGACGGGTTGTGTCGGAGAATTCGAACAATTCATCAAATTTCAACGCTCATTTTCAAGTTCTGTGAAAGATTTTTTCAAGTTCTGTTTTTATTTCAGTTCTGTCAAGCAACTAGCCTATAATGATATTATAACAGAACTTGAATAGGACTTTCACAGAACCCGAAAATGAACGTTGAAATTTGATGAATTGTTCAAATTCTCCGAAACAACCCGTCCTAAATGTGTGCTCAGAATATTCTCATTTCTGAACACAAATCCTGTTTTATATTATGTTTTAGTTTTAATGTTCTTGTTTGGTCCTGTGCTATAATAGCACTGTTATTATATTTTGTCATCGCTTTGTATAAACAGTATATTAAGTGTTATAATATTAGATCTATATTGGGTAAGGCGCACTGTAGGAATAATTTTAAGAACATGACCACTTATACTAAATTACCGTTTTAAGTTTGTTATAGTAAAACGCACTTGAAGTGAAATGACACTAAACTGCGCTATATAAATGCTATTATTATTATGTATACCTTTGTCATCTTCCGTGACCCTTTTGCCATCAACAGCTACATCTCTGTGTCCCGGTAAGCCATAATGCTCTGAAATAAATATATATTCAACACATTAACCAGTGGAACGCCGATGTGTCTCTGGAAAATGTGCGAGCATTCTAATATTAACCTTTAAAAAATAAAACAGCATTGTTTGGGCTAATAAAACTTTAGGTTCCACTAATACATTTCTGTTTTATGCTCCGGCCTTCAACAGGTTAACCAAATGTTGTGAACAAAACGTAGCCCAAACGCGTTGTTCCCTTTCTAGTATTGTAAATGAGATATATACCTTCATAATCATCTGGGATCCTTTTGGCAGAAGGATCTACATCTCGCGTGACGTAGTCATGCTCTTTGATGGCATCACAATACGTACTGTTGGGTCCCGGCAGAACACGGATGGGGCCTAAAAATAAAATCAATTCTGAAGTGAAGTTAAGTTAAACATGGAACACTGAAAACAAAATAAGAGATTCGCACCTGTAGTTCGGTCACAATTACGTTTTCGAGGTAAATCCGGATATTCTTCGATGTCGGGAAGATTTAGCGTTGGTAGCGCGATATTTCTTAATGCGCCATTTGCGTTTTTGCTTGTGATTGTGAAATGGGAGCCACAAACCGACGCGTATCTCGCTAATATTGGAAACTCAATATATTCACATCTGCCGATCCTCCATGACCACTCGCGGAACCGACTCTCAGAGCGCGGAAACTTATGTCGAGTAGAATTTTTGTCTGTACATCCTATTACACAACACCGCTTAAAATCTTTTTTCGGAGGCATTTTCACAGATAATTCAAAATATTATTTTGACGCCTACCGCGTGCATAAACAAACCACCATTAATAAACAACTATGACCATAAATACATAAATCAACTATCTAGATTGATAACTTCGGCCTTTAGTAGGGAGAAATTTTGTCCACTGATGACGTCACCATAAATAAACCACTCTCGATGTCACAAAAAATTGAGGCATAAACAAACCACTCAGCAAAGTAGAGGAAACAAAAAAAAGCGCGGCCATAGACAATATGAGCTTCCCTAGGTAGGCACCTAGGGAAGATAATATTGTGCTATTCATCAGCCTAAAATATTATTTTAAAAATAAATTTTGGAAATGTTAACAGATTCTCTCAGGACGACAAGGCTCCAACTCACAAAGTGCGGTCCTGCGAAAATGAGCTATAAGGTATCTTTTCTTACGGCACATTTTCTCAGGACGGTGCTTGGTAAGTTGAAAATCTGTCGTCCCAAGGCCGTCGTAAAATAACTCAAAATTACTTGAAATTTGAATTCTACTAAGGAAAAACATTTTCAAACAATGATTGTACTTTTCATCATTGAATGTTAACATTTCTCTGTTTATCAGAAAAATTAAAACTTGGTTACGTGTTGTAAAGTATTTTTTATTTGATTTCAGTAAGATAACAGAAACAGAAACAAATAAATTTATAAGCACAAAACACATTTTAAATGTTTACGAAGTCTGCGACTAAATATTTTTCTGGTTATATTCATTTGAGTCGCTAATATTGTTTTAAATGATTAAATATTTCAATTTGAGGATTTAGTCATGAAGTTATTAAAAAAATAATATGAATACAGAAAACATGAGCACAAAACACATCATAAATTTGTACCAAGTCTGCGACTAAATCTTTTTCTGGTTTAAATATTCATTTGACTCGCTAATATTGTTTTAAATGATAAAATATTTCAATTTGAGGATTTAGTCATGAAGTTATTCAAAAAATAATATGAATACAGAATTCATGAGCACAAAACACATCTTAAATGTGTACAAAAAACTATAAATATTCTTACGCAGGGGAGCATTGTGTTTCCGTGAAACGACTGAATTACTGCCGCTGGGTCCCACAGGAACAGGAACACTGATGTCTGAAAACAAAATGATCTTAGTGGTCAAAGGAAAGGAAGAAAAGATCTGCATATTGGATAACAAGTAACATAAAACAGATGTTTACCGTTGTAATCTTCCATGATCCTTTTGGCAGAAGGAACACACCGTTGGTACCCGGTAAGATGTTATCAAGCTCTGAAATAAACATATTTATCGGTTTAACCAAAGTTCGTGAACTAAACATATCATATTGCAAGTAATTATGGTATTTAATGACATCACACCGTCCTGGTGTAATACGGATGGGGTCTAAAAGTAAATTCAATTCTTAGGTGAAATTAAGTTACACATTACATGGAACACTGAAGACAAACGAAGGGATATTCACACCTGTATTTTCGTCATAACGGGTCCGATACTGCCTTAAATCTGCACAACTCTGACGGCCGGCATAGTCCAGTGGTAACGCATTGGACTGCCATTCCGAAGGTCGCGGGTTCGAACCCGGCGTGTGCAAATAAATTGTATTTGATTAATTTGTGTTATTTCACAATTAATTAATTAAAATAATATATAGTATATTTGCGGCACGTTCCAGAGTGGAAGATAGGTACTACCAGTATCGCCCTGGTGTAAGACCACCATTCAGAATTGAAACGTTGCTCCAAATGGCTTTAGCCGTGTTTAGTGACTAGATCTGAATAGCCAGGTACTTCCCCACCTTCCTCTTTCCCTTCCCCACTTACCTTCAGCCTCACAACATCCCCCAATTGGGGATGCCATAGTCTCACTGGCTCCAGACGGGAGCAGTTGGGACTCTTGTGAGGTATTCACTATAAAAAAAAATAAAAAAAACTACCAATGCCGGGTAGATTTAAAGTCAGCAGTGCGCATCTTCGAAGGGATCCATTGGCATTTTTGTTTCTTTTGTAACTTCGTATTTTGGGTATTTATGACGAGTGGTCCGTCTGTCTGTATAGCCCTTCACACAACACAGCTTCATAATTTTAGACATTTTCACAAAACAACTCATGAATTCACGAAAGCAAACAACATAAATAAACCACTCACGCAAACAATCTGAATCTGTCAGAAGGACGCAACCATGATGCAACAATGGCGTCCATCGTTTCCGGGGGAAATGGAGCGTAGCCTCTCTCTCTGTTACACGGGAGAGAGTGAGAGACCAAACCAGGACGGCTTTTCATTGGATAGTTTGAAATAGACGTCATCAAAAAACCAAAAAAAGTATCGGAGTTATACCCCCCCAGGGGCGTATAATGGGACTTGGACACGGTCAAGCGGCTTGATCGCAAGCACGTAGTTTATTGTCTATGGCACTTTGTGTCAAGCATTTTGACCGTGTACCGAAGCTGGCTTGCAAGCATTGCGCAATTCTACGTGCTTGCGGCGAGGCTTGATGCGAATTTATATTTTTGTGGGAATAGACAAACGACAATAGACAAATAAATATCACGTATCATAAACCATGATATAAATTGAATAAAATTGTTATAAAATAGGTACTTAGTTAATGTTTTTGTGTTCAATTTGTAGAAATCCATCAATTTAAAAATTCTGGAAGTATTTTAGTATTTTTTAATAATTATGACAGCGGTTTTCAAGGTCATTAATAATCAAACTGTAGAATAAATAATTTTCTGAATTTTCAATGGAGAAAACATATTTTTTGTATGAATACCGCACAAGATATTCATACAAAAAATAGCTGTAGCCTGTAATACACTTTGCAAATGCTCATGGGTAAAGCGGTACCTTAACTTGTACCATTCTTGACACCAAATTCGTTTCTTTTTATTATTTTATTCAAACATAAAGCTAACGTAAGAGCCAAGAACGCTTTGTCTTTGACAGATTCCATTTTGCCGCGAGTCACGAAATGACAGGAAGGCATAGAAGTACATATACATAGACCACCACGAAATCACAGAAAGGCGTGGCCATGCTTGACGGAGAGGCTTGATGCGGGCTGTCAAGCCGCTAAGCATAGACAATAATAGACAACAATAGACAACAATAGACAAAAAAACTACGTGCTTGCGATCAAGCCGCTTGACCGTGTCCCAGTCTCTTAACTCCCGCATGACCTTGTAACCCTAATGGGAGGAGTTATCCTTTACCCAAATTCTTATAGACAAAGCTGTTGTGGCTGAAAGCTCAGATCTCATTGGCTCAGAGCAAAAATTGTAGTTTGATCTCTCGCCCTCTACCATAGCGACTTGTGTAACAGAAAGAGAAGCTAAGCATGTGTTATGCTGCGATAAAAATTAACGGTAATTTCCAAGACGCCATTTCGAAAGTCGAAGTCAGTTGAAGCTTTTAGCGTAAATATTTTGAATTTTGAAAATCGTCTAACCCATCTAAAAATAATGTTGCGTGCTACAATTCTTCAAGGTGATAAATTAATGCCGTGTTGTGTTAAAGGTTGCTCAGACGGATTCGATAATCCGGTGCTAGCAAGAAGCAGCAAGAAATACGTTTGTTTGTGGGTGTCATTTCGCAATTCAAAGCAAAAATACGGTACTTTTGGGATTAAAAAAGAATGCTTGGCAACGCTTAATCTTCCAGTCATCATATAATATCCTGTCTATCTACACCAACTGAAAGAAGGACCCGAACCCGTTGTTAAATACAGGTACTAACCTCTCGTTCTTTGATACAATGTTTCTGATTCCTGAATGTACTTCATTGGCTAATAATTTAATTAATTTTCCTTTTCAGACCTATCCGTATTCCGACGCGATACTATACCACGTATTAGGATGCTAAAACTGCTAAACAAAGCCAAGATTACATCAAAAAGGGTCATTTAAACCTCTCCAGAATTACATCATGTAAGTACCTTATTGAGATTTAACCAGTATTTTCAATGATGTTTGCTGACGACAAAGCTGTGGAAATTATATGAAACCCTTGCAGGAGAACTTGAATAACTTAAATTTGTTATTATTTTACTAATATTTATAAGATGTAAATCACCTACAGTACGCTTCAACAGTGTGGAATCCTCATTTGAAGGAATATTCTGAAGGTATACACCTAATTTATATTACAGTGAAACTCGCTCTAGAAGTTTTGTTTTCGGTCCCTACAAATTCTGCAGAAACTGCATAAAACACGTTTTTTTCCCATATAAGAAAGTTCGACAGTGAAAATCCATCACCATAAATGTCCCCTTTTTCTTAAAATATTTTTAATTAATTTTATCCATGAAATTTATTAAATATGTGTACAGTACTAGAATAGTGTAATCATTGACCTCAAATTTTATCTTTTTCTAGGTAAGACAAAGGTCATTTTGAGCTGCATTGGTCCGACGGCAGCCCTTTCTCCCAGGAAACAGAAGACGCACTTGGAGATTTTGGGGACCAGACGACAACTGCGATATGTATATGTATAACATTTGTATATATATATATATATATATATATATACTTTTCTGTAGGCCTTTTTAAGGTATACAATTCCGTAGTACATTATTTTGATATTCTCATAAGGTCTCGCCAGCGTTAGCAATGCAAGCGGCCAAAAATAATCTTTATATCGACTTTTCTCTGCTTTTTATCAATAGGTGTCAATGCATGTGTTATTTATCTAAACCCTCCGGAATAAATTCTCTTAATGGTGGTGAAAATCTTATCAAAATCAGTTGCATAGTTAAGAAAAACTAAGCGCACAAACAGACAGACGCGAATGTAACTTTATTTTATACTATTTAGAGATAATGGATTCCACGTCAGTATCCAAAATAGAAATATTGATTACATGTTAACTTCTATTTTATAATATCTTTTGTTGTTATTATGGTTTATGTATTATTTAAATTGTTACATTGTCTATTGTAGTGTTGTATTGTCTATTGTAGTATTGTATTGTCTATGCCTATGTCTATGCAATGTCTATGGTATTGTGCGATCTATGTATGAGTTTCCGGTCTGAAGAACTCGCTCTCTCTTACCGACAGCTGGCAACGCAACATGTAAAATGTCAATCTGGTATCACATTGAATAAAGCCTTATCTATTCAATCTGAATGACTTTTATTAAAGAATACCAAAGATCCAGTAAAACATGGTGTCAGAAGTGCTGTGAAATAACTATTTGTAGAAATAAACTAAAGAAAAGTGTCAAAAAACAGTGATTGTAAAACGGAAAAAAAATGTCAGAAACACGTGAAAACTCCGGTACAAAAATACTAAATACCTTCGTACCTACAGAATGGACGTCGTGGATACAAGGTTTTGAAATTTATTTAATGGCTACAGGAGCGGATCAAGAGGCTGGACACAAAAAGATTGCAAAATTATTGTACAACATGGGAAAAACTGGATTACAAATATACAATTCGTTTAATGTTGATATTAAGTCTATCACGTATAAAGAAGTTGTGGATCTGTTCTATAATCATTGCGTGCCGAAGAAAAACCTAACAATGGAAAGACATAATTTTTTCAATACGAGACGAGGAGAACACATGTCCATGGAAGACTTCATAGCGGAATTAAATAATAAAAGCCATAACTGTGAGTTTGAAAAATTACGCTCGTCATTGGTATTGAATATATTTATTTCGAACATGCATTCAAGATACAATCACATTAAAGAAAAATTATTACAATCGGATAAAATGAATCTGGATCAAGCCGTCGATATTGCCAAGACAATGGTAATTTCGCAGAAGGATGCAGTGCTAATGAGTGCTGAAGTACATGCCGTCGCAGCCAGCAGTCATCACTTCGAAAGGCGAGGGAGGCCTTCAAGTCCATCTCTCCATCGTCAGCCGAGCAGACAGTCGTCAAGGAGCAGAGAGCAGTACCACAGTCAACCACACGTCAGGTCAACTTCGCAGAGGAGAAATACGTCCCCCAGCAACCAAATATGTCAAAGATGTGGTCAGATTCACCGTCATTCATGTCCTGCGACGAAAGTTAAGTGTAACACTTGTCATAAAATAGGTCACTTCAGTCGTTATTCTTTTAAAAATAAATCAGTAGTCTCACATGTAAGTCAAACAAATAAAAATAAATATTCTAATGAAGTTTATAATATAGAATCGGTCAAAATGTCACAAAACCATAGAAAACAAAATGTCAATTCTCTTCTGTCAGTATGGAATTTTAATTTAATAATTAACAATAAAAATGTCAATTGTATTCTAGATACAGGAGCAATGGTGGGTAAACTTCGGTTTATGGGCGAAATTCCTAAAAAATAAAACTAGTTATTTTTATACTAACTTTGGGCCGGGGAATCCGAATCTGGAAGAATTAGGTTGCGGCAAGCAATATTAACTGAATTACACGACTTTAAAATTTCGACGCACAAACAATTTAACTGGCCATTTTGAACGCTTTCTGACAATAAAACTAGTTATTTTTATACTAACTTTGGGCCGGGGAATCCGAATCCGAAAGAATTAGGTTGGGGCAAGCAATATAAACTGAAAAACACGACTTTAAAATTTTAAATGCAAACAATATACAACGCCATCTTCGATGCGCTTTTTGACAATAAATCCATAGAAAAATAACCAAAGATATTACATACAGTGTAACCATTTGTTGACGCTTCAGTATATAAATTCCAACTAAACAATCAACATACATATGAATTTTCAGTAAGCATAGGCACAATAACCACCAATCAAGTAGTTTAGCGGCTACGCTAGGTTTGTGTAACATGGTTTGTGATAGAAAAGAAAGTGCCCCCTTCTTAGCGCCTACTCGCGTCAAGGCAAGAAAACATCCCAGTTTTCAAGTAGTTTAGCGGCTACGCTAGGTTTGTGTAACATGGTTTGTGATAGAAAAGAAAGTGCCCTCTTCGTAGCGCCTACTCGCGTCAAGGCAAGAAAACATCCCAGTTTTCAAGTAGTTTAGCGGCTACGCTAGGTTTGTGTAACATGGTTTGTGATAGAAAAGAAAGTGCCCCCTTCGTAGCGCCTACTCGCGTCAAGGCAAGAAAACATCCCAGTTATCAAGTAGTTTAGCGGCTACGCTAGGTTTGTGTAACATGGTTTGTGATAGAAAAGAAAGTGCCCTCTTCGTAGCGCCTACTCGCGTCAAGGCAAGAAAACATCCCAGTTTTCAAGTAGTTTAGCGGCTACGCTAGGTTTGTGTAACATGGTTTGTGATAGAAAAGAAAGTGCCCCCTTCGTAGCGCCTACTCGCGTCAAGGCAAGAAAACATCCCAGTTTTCAAGTAGTTTAGCGGCTACGCTAGGTTTGTGTAACATGATTTGTGATACAAAAGTGAATAAAATGTATCTGAATACTTTACGTAAATGAAATAATGTTAGCAAAATTAAAATATAAAATGCATATTTTTTCGTCTCCCACGAAATAAAAACTCACCTTTCGTGATAATAAACCTAAATCTAACTGTTTGAATAAGAAATATTACTGAAATTATAAACATGTTATTTTACGTTATTGATATTATTGCTTACTAGCAACACTTAATTTTATATATCTTTGGTTATTTTTCTATGGATTTATTGTCAAAATGCGCATCGAAAATGGCGTTGTATATTGTTTGCATTTAAAATTTTAAAGTCGTGTTTTTCAGTTTATATTGCTTGCCCCAACCTAATTCTTTCGGATTCGGATTCCCCGGCCCAAAGTTAGTATAAAGATAACTAGTTTTATTGTCAGAAAGCGTTCAAAATGGCCAGTTAAATTGTTTGTGCGTCGAAATTTTAAAGTCGTGTAATTCAGTTAATATTGCTTGCCGCAACCTAATTCTTCCAGATTCGGATTCCCCGACCCAAAGTTAGTATAAAAATAACTAGTTTTATTTTTTAGGAATTTCGCCCATAAACCGAATTTTTTCCGTCGTTTTCTGGTAATAATATTCCTGTAAAAGGACATTGTATTTTATCTTGTCAATATAATGAAAATGAAATGTCAAATATAGATTTTGTAATAACACCCATGAACTGTCATACAATCATAGGTCTCCAAACATGTCAAGATCTATGTCTAATACAAAGAGTATGTACCACTGCCAATGTCAATAATAATTATGTAAAAAATATGCTAAAAGGGTATAATGATGTTTTTCAGGGCCTTGGATGCCTGTCTCACGAATGTCACATCACTGTCGACCAAAACGCGATGCCTCAATGCGATCAACGCCAGCAGACGCGTCCCGTTCAAACTACATACACGTCTAGAGGAAGAACTGGACCGCATGGAGGAGTTGATGGTTGTTCGAAAGGTCACAAAACCATCGTCATGGGTCAACTCTATGGTAATTGTTGAAAAACCTAATAAATGTTTAAGAATATGTTTAGATCCTAGAAATTTAAATCAAGCTATTAAGCGCTCACATTTTCAATTTCCTACATTAGAAGAACTCAGATACAAACTGAACGGAGCCAATGTTTTTTCTAATTTAGATGCAAATTCAGGTTTTTGGATGCTGAAATTGGATAAAGAAAGCATAGATCTTTGTACATTCCAAACTCCATTTGGGAGATATCAATTTTTACGTTTGCCATATGGTATAAACTCAGCACCAGAAATATTTTTTAGGGTCATGACAGAAATATTTTCAGACATAGAAGGAGTCCTAATATTTGTCGACGATTTTCTTGTTTTCGGAGAAAATGAGGAAATTCACAATCAACGCCTAGAAAAAGTTTTTCAACGTGCTAGGGAAGTCAATTTAAAATTTAATGTGGATAAATGTCATTTTAGTCAGTCAGTCAGAAATAAAATTTTTAGGTCATATTTTTAATAATAAAGGAATCAAGCCAGATAATGCAAAAATTAAAGCCATTAAAGAAATGCCTAAACCAAGATGTGTCAAAGATTTGCAAAGATTCTTAGGCATGGTTAATTACTTAGGTTCTTTTATAAAAAATTTGTCGACAGAGTCAGAAATTTTTAGGAACCTTTTAAAAAAGGATTCTGTTTGGACATGGGATGAAAACCATGACCTAGCATTCAAACGTCTACAAAATATTATTTGTACTGCGCCAGTCTTAGCTCATTATGACATGAACAAGTCGATAGTTCTGTCAGTCGATGCTAGTCAGTCAGCGGTCGGAGCAGTAATTATGCAGGAAAATAAACCGTTAGCTTTTGAC
This sequence comes from Hesperophylax consimilis, assembly GCF_061612785.1. NCBI lineage: Eukaryota > Metazoa > Arthropoda > Insecta > Trichoptera > Limnephilidae > Hesperophylax > Hesperophylax consimilis. The sequence continues at coordinate 25,620,661 of NC_142856.1, read as the reverse complement.
TCTAAATCGCTAACGCAATGTCAGCAGAATTACGCGCAGATTGAAAAAGAATTATATGCTATTCTTTTTGGTTGCCAAAAATTTCACCAATATTTGTATGGACATCTTGTGCAGGTTGAAACGGATCATAAACCTTTAGTTAGTCTCTTTAAAAAATCACTTTCGGATGTACCGATACGATTACAGCGAATGATGATGTCGTTACAAAAATATAACCTCAATGTCGCATATGTACCAGGCAAATATATGTATGTAGCAGACGCGTTATCTCGTGCACCCTTGCCAGACACTGAGATAACGGCAGTAGAAAAAGAACTGCAGGTACATGTTAATTTACTGATTTCGAGTCTAGCAGTTTCCGATAGTAAATTACAGGAAATTAAAGTAGCTACAGAACAAGATTTTACTTTAGAAACATTAAAGAAATATTATATAAATGGATGGCCCGCAACAAAAAATAAATGCGAACCATCAACGAAACCTTACTGGAACATGCAAGGTGAAATACACGTCGTCAATGACTTAGTATTCAAAGGTTCTAGTCTAATCATCCCGAATATATTACGTCCTGTCATGCTTAACAAAATTCATGAGAGTCACCAAGGCATCTCAAAATCAAAATATTTGGCTAGAAATATTATTTACTGGCCAAATATGAATTCAGATATTAAGAATAAAGTGGATCAATGTAATATTTGCAATAAATTTAAGCCAAATAACAGAAAAGAACCACTAATTCCATATTCTATAGCTTCATTTCCTTGGGAAAGGGTAGGTGTAGATTTGCTTCAATTTAATAATACCATTTATTTAGTCGTCATGGATTATTATTCTAAATATATAGAAATAGTCTCTTTACATTCAGGTTATACAGCTAACCTTGTCGTCACGCATTTAAAAGCGATATTTGCTCGTCATGGGATACCATTACAACTTGTCAGCGATAATGGTCCTCCATTCACTTCAGCTATATTCAAAAGTTTCGTATATGAATGGGACATAGAACATATTACAACTAGTCCTAACTTTCCGCAGAGCAACGGTCAAGCTGAAAGTGGAGTTAAAATTGTAAAGAACATTTAAAAAAAATGTCACGAATCAAAAACTGATATATATATTGCATTGTTACATTATCGAAATACTCCAAAAGATAATTTACCGTCACCGTCACAACTTCTCATGTCAAGACAACTTAGAGTAAATATTCCAATAAAGTCAAGTCATTTAAAACCTAGGACAGTTAGTTTCCAAAAATACCAACAGGGGATGAGGAAAAATCAAAATAAAATGGAAAAATCGTACAACTCTCATACGAAGGAGTTAACACCATTGAAAATTGGTGATCCAATTTTATTCAAAAAGACTCCTCAAAGTCATTGGATGCCAGCAACTGTTGTTGAATTATTAACTAACTGCCCTCGTTCATATATAATTAAAACTTTAGATGGTGTAACATACCGCAGAAATAGGAAACATCTCATGTTAGATAAATCTAGATTAAGTAATGATAATTTAAGATGTAATTTAAAACCCTATGAAAGTATTCTAACACAAAATGGCGATAATGACACCGAACAACTACCAACTTCGTCCAATGCTCCAGATAAAAATTTGGTCCCGGTGTCTGCGACAAGTGATACAGGCATCCGACACCAAACAAAGTCTGGAAGACAAATAAATAAACCAAAAAGGTTTACGTTTTCAGAATTTGATTAAAATTTTTATGTCTATAAGTTATGTATGTTGTATTATCTTTATTTTTACAGTGTTAGAATAAATGTCATGAACAATTTGTCTTATAAAAAAAAAAAAAGGGGAAGATGTTACATTGTCTATTGTAGTGTTGTATTGTATATTAGAGTATTGTATTGTCTATGCCTATTCAATCTGAATGACTTTTATTAAAGAATACCAAAGATCCAGTAAAACATAAATTATACCATGTAAAAGTCAAAAGGGGTTACTATTGTTGTTCGTTTAGTCAGGGCCGGCCCTGAGCCAAATGGCGCATGGCGCAAGTAAAATTTTAGCGCTCCTTGTCAAAACCAGTAGATGCCTAGGCCCTAGGTCAGTGATGGGCAAAGTACGGCCCGCGGGCCAAGTCCGGCCCGCCAAGCTAGTCAATCCGGCCCGCGACATTGTTTTGAATAACCCTACCACAATTTACCAATTGAACAAAATGTATTTTCTACGTAGATAGAATAGAATACTCAACGGTTTCCTTCTCATTGTGTTTTAAGTACGGTATTATTGCATCTAATATTAGTTTGCACACAACCTCGCGCTTTGCAGATCAGTAGCATGGCGAATGCATGGCGATGTGAAGTGCAATGCGTGTGTTGCTCGGCTAAGTTCGGGACGAATCGGGCGCTACCATTTTCGTTTCCTCTGTTGTCAAGGTCAGTGTTCAATCGTTCAATGTTCATCAGTGTAGTTCGGACAGTCACGACGCGATTTTTCGGCCCGCCTAAATAATTTTTAATTTTATCTGGCCCTTTCCTTAAAAAGTTTGCCCATCTCTGCCCTAGGTAGTAGATAGGCGATCACTGTAATCAATTATATTTTGATGCTTTGTATGTGTGCGTAGCGTGGTTTTTATGAAAGATAATCTTACGTTAGTTTAGGTATTGTATCTTCCAGAATGCGACTATTACATATTGCTCAGTAAAATTTAACCTTCTGGCCAGTTCTCACAATTCGTATTTTTAAAGATAGTGTAGCTTCCCACATTTGCAGATTCGACCCTACAATAAAACAATTCATTGGCCTGGTATTTTTATAAAGATATTGTCTTGTTTGTGTATCATTTATGATTTAAGAATTAGTGACATTTTACTGCAAGCGGCGGCAGCTTTCAAATAGGGCTGTTCGCTTTATATTTTATGATCACCCTAGTTAAACCATTATGCCTAAAAATATTTGCCAATACCTTTCCCACCCCTGTCCCATAGTAATAAAAACCCCAAATAAAGTTTCATGTCCCTTAAAATAATCCCTTTAAAATATTTATTGTTTAAGTCACGTTTGTATCATTAAGAATAGTTTAGTGCATTTTATTTTATGTTAAGAATGTTGTTTGCCAACGAGCGGGTGGAACATCTTTATTTTGGTAAAATGTCCTTCAGAATTTAGTTTAAATACAGATACCTCCCAGAAAAAAGTCAGTATTAGAGTGTTGCTATAACTGGTAGGTACAGACGTACCTACGCAGGAGCTAGTATTGATATAACTGGTAGGTACATGCGTACCTAGGCAGTCAGTCGTGAGATAATTACTAGGTTTATGTAAACCTAGGGAAAACTGAAGAATAGAGGAAACTAGACCTTTATTTCTTTCAGTTTAAGTTTTAGCAGAGGAAAATAAGATCCTCTGCAAATATATTGTGAATTAATAAATTTATATGTCAAGAAGAAGAAGTGTTTTCCTGCATTCCATCTGACGGCGTGTTCTCGTACCACGATAGCAGAAACATATGGTCCTTCGAGCCGCATCGGGAACAGCAGCATCATGGAAGCGGGACAACACTCAAAGACGTCATCTGTCTTCGGCAGCAAGGCGGGAACTAGCAGGAGCTGGATGGAGGCTCAAATAAAAGCTTCAGCAACCAAGGTGCACATCACGAGACAAAAGGCCCGCCTACTTACGGAGATGGCTGAAGCAAAGATGGCCGCGGAAGCAAAGGCTTCCGAAGTAAAGATGGCTGCAGCAATGTCAGTCTTGGAAGCAGAGGAGCAACATGCGGCGCTCCTTTTAGAAGCTGCATCAAGGACTTCGCAACGGACTCTCAAGGATAGAGTCAATGACTGGGTGGACCAGTCACATCACAGTTCATCATCAGAACTTGGAAATCACGATGAACAGCCTCTTCGAGTTCAAATGGAGCAGCAACAGGAACTGCTCCATGATGGGCGGTTATCACTACAACCGCCCACAAGAACTGCACAGCAACAGCCCTTGGCAGGGCAGACTCTCCCGTCGCAAATGGAGCCTCGGGTAGAGCAGGCTCATCCGCTGCAACTGGAACAGCGGTTGGAGCAGCACAAGGGTGGGCGGTACGCATTACTCCCACCAAAAGGATCGTCAGAGCAGCAGCCCTTGGCAGGGCAGACTCTCCCGTCGCAATTGGAGCCTCGGACAGAGCAGGCTCTTCCACTGCACTTGGGACAGCGGTTGGAGCAGCATCGGCAGGGCGGGCGGTACGAGCTACTCCCACCCAGAGGAACATCGCATCAGCCGCCCTTGGTAGGGCAATCTCTTCAGCTGCAGTCGACGCAGCATCAGCAGCCAAGCAGTAGCTGCTGGGAGCTGCCTACATCAGAGCAGCCATTCAACTCAGCAGAGCATCGCGACGGGCAACAGTGGCCAGAGTCGCAGGGCCGATTCCAGGGACCAACACCTGCTATAACTGAAGACCGTCTCGCGGAATCAATTGGTAAGGCAATGTCTTTATATAATACCAGGCCCAAAGTTAATGATCTTCCCACGTTTAACGGCAATCCAATTGAATGGATTGCGTTCAAATTAATATTCCATCATACCACAGACTTCTTAAAAGTATCTGACAGCAAAAATTTATATACATTACAAAAAGCGTTAAAAGGAGAGGCGCGTGACGCGGTTTCTTCCCTTCTTATAATTTTTGGCGCAAAATCATCACCTTGTTCGGCGCAATTCGTAAAAAATAAAAACGCGGATCAATTTTTATCTCAGTATCCCCAGGCCGTCGAAGCAATAAAAACAAAACATTACGTGAACGACTATATAGATAGTGTAAATTCAGTAGAAAGTGCGAAGAAATTAAAACAAGATATTACATACATACATGCTCAAGGCGGGTTTAAGGGAGGAGGTAGAATTGCGGCGATTGAAGACGTACAATTAAGTACAGTCTTCCCGATAATTCTCGACAATAAAGATAAGTTAGCTCAATTATTAATTACACAGTTTCACGAGATGTCTAGCCACGGTGGAGTTGAACACGTCTTAAATGCAATAAGACAAAAGTATTGGATACTTAATGCGCGTCAGTCTATTAGAAAAATTAAATATATATGTCAAACTTGCAAAAATAAGAGAGCCCAACCACAGGCACCTCTAATGGGATGTTTACCTATGGAAAGGTTACAACATCATATACGTCCTTTTACACACACAGGCATGGATTACTTTGGTCCCATGAAAGTAACAATAGGGCGCAGAAATGAAAAACGGTACGGTGTTTTGTTTACATGTTTATCAACAAGAGCCGTGCATATTGAAATCGCGGATTCCCTGACTACGGATTCCGCCATACTAGCAATCAGACGTTTTATTGCTAGGCGCGGTTACCCGCTAACTATTTGGAGTGATAATGGAACAAACCTTAGAGGTACTGATAAGGTATTATCAGAATCATTATCATCTCTAAACCAGGACAAATTAAATAACGAAATGTCGGTAAGGAAAATAAATTGGAAATTTAATCCGCCAGGATCTCCTCACCACGGAGGCTCCTGGGAAAGTCTAATAAAACCAATTAAAACTACGTTTTACGCCATATTACGCGAGCAAGCACCACGCCCGGATACTTTGCACACATTGCTGTTAGAAGCAGAAAATATAGTTAATAGTAGACCACTCACACACGTTTCTCTCGATAGCAAGGATTTTGAAAGTCTAACACCAAATCATTTCCTGTTAGGTTATAAATATGACACCCCAAGCGTAGGGGTCTTTGATCACGGCGATTTATGCCTAAAAAAGCAATGGCGTATTGCACAATTTTTTGCCGACCAATTTTGGTCACGATGGGTAAAAGAATATTTACCTACACTGGTAAAACGTTCTAAATGGCATGACGTGATACCACCTATAAAGGTAGGCGACGTAGTTATCCTATGTGACAACACGTTGCCCCGGAATACCTGGCCAAAGGGTATGGTAGTAAAAGTATACCCCGGAGCCGATGGACAAGTTCGCGTTGTAGATATTCAAACAAATCACGGTACGTTTCGCAGACCGGCTACTAAAGTAGCAGTATTGAAGATACAACCATCGCATTCTTTTTATCCGCTAGGTGAAATGAATTCACGGGGGGAGGTGAATGCGAAATTACCTACTACAACCATTTAGTCATAAGATATACATTTTTACGGGATTTCTAGTTTTAAGACATTACCTACTACACGATATTTAGTCATAAGATATACATTTTACGGGATTTCTAGTTTTAAGACATTACCTACTACACGATTTTTAGTCATAAGATTTACATATTCCACGGAATTTTTAGTTTTAAGAGTAGCATAAATATTTTTATTTTAGTAATTTTAATAAATTTAACTGGTAATTTTTGTAGACAAGCAGTAGGTACCTAATAAAGATAACAGTCGCATTCTTTGCCTATTTTGTGAAGTATCTTCACGGGAGGAGGTATGTATCTTCCAGAATGCGACTATTACATATTGCTCAGTAAAATTTAACCTTCTGGCCACCACGATAGCAGAAACAGGTATTATCACCCTTTGAAATTCAGCGCCCGAAGCGGACTGCTCCAATTGCGCCGGAAAGGGTCCACCCTGCCTCTAATTCTTTTTTTTATTACTTTTTTTTTTTTTTTTTTTTAATTAAATGGCTTTTCACCCCAGTGGAGTGTTCTAGCCAGTGTCAAGTAGAGAGTGTGCGGAGTATTTGTATTTGTGTAAGTGTAGGTTAATATTTATTTACCAAAGAATTACAAATAAATAATAATAAAAAAAATACACAACATAAATATATAATATACAGTTCACTAAACACACTAAATACAAATAAATAATAATAATAAAAAGATATATATATATATACATACATACATACATACATATATACGCACATACATACACATACATGACACACATACATACATATATACATACACGTATGAATAATTCGGTAAGTAAATTTACAAGTTGATGCCATTAACTTTAATAAAATAAGAAATGATTTTATATACTCGTTTGTCAATGGAAGATAACAAAAATGCAATATCGTAGGGGGGCAATATACCTGTATTGATCAGATCAGGTATGAAATTTTTATAATTATTATTTAAAGGGCAACTGAAAAAAATATGGTTGAGGTCCTCCTCTTCAAGACGACACTCACACATGGCAGAATTCTTAACCTGAATTCTTGTCAGGTGAACATTGTGGCAGCAATGTCTTATTCGCATACGGCAAATGGAAGAAGTTGAAAATTTGTTCAAAGAGAGCCCAGAAAACCACGGTTTTGAAGGAATCGTGGGCTGTAATTTGTAAAAATGATTACCCTTTGTTTTACTCGACTCATTCCAATGATTCTGCTATGTGGAGATCATGTTTTCTTTCAGTTTGACTAGAAGGTCGTCGGGGTTTAAGAAATTGTACAAAAACTCTCCGGTGTCGATGGCATCTTTCGCCAATAAATCTGCCTTTTCATTAGCAGGGATACCGCAGTGGCTAGGAATCCAAGCCAACGCGATCTCTCTGCCAGAGATAGCTAACGTATGTAATAAGGAACGGATTCCAATACACAAATCATCTTCCGGGTAGTGGAAAGGGGAGGAGTTTAGTTTTTGAAGAGCACCCAGGGGATCGGAGAGAATTACAAATTTTCCAATTTGAATACTTTCAATGTATTTTAAGGATTCTAAAATTGCTATGCATTCAGCTGTGAAAATTGAGGCTTCTTTATGAAGTTTTATTTTTTTACTAATTTGGTCTCTTGGGCAGTGGAACGCCGCTCCCACATGGTTAAGGCCCGTTTATAATAGGAATAAGCGGTAAGAATAGGCCGGTGCCGTAATCCGTAATCCGTAATATTTTAGATCGTCGTTTATAATTGAAATAGGAATAGAATAGAATACGTCCATAGAAGTGACTATGCCGCTGTCGCTTGTCTACGTCAACTGTCAACCATCTGTCAACCGAGAGTATATTCTTCTTCCATCTTATAAAAGTAATATTGTTTTATATAAATAAATATTGAAACGATGGATTCATCAGATATTGTTGCATGTGGAATGTTTTTGTCAATTCTGGGGCTAGCATACGCTGCAATAAGAGACACACAGTTGACGAAAAAAATAAGGAAAAAACAACGTTGGAGTGTGCGTCCCATTAATCATAAAAGGAAGAAAACAGGACATTTCCATAATTTGTTTAAAGACACGGCGACAGTAGATAACGATCAACTTAAGAAATATACAAGAATGTCGCAGACCAATTTCTATAAATTGTTAGGACTTCTACAACACAAATATTATTGTTCGATTGTCAAAATACATAAATAAACCACTCTTGTCAAATAGTAGATACCATAGAGTATCGATCGAAAATACATAAATCTCGGTATATATCTCAGCTTTCTGTAATCCGTAACCGCAAAAGATAAAGTTGGACCATCTTTTCGGTTATGGAAAAAAATAAGAGATTATTGCCATCTATTATAAACGGATACACAGGTTTCCTATCTTCCAACTTCTACGGCCTAGGGCTTTACGGCTTATTCTTACCGCTTATTCCTATTATAAACGGGCCTTTAGATAAGGAAGATTTAGAACCATCTGTATAAATAGTTTTCCAGCCGGTCCGTTTCGAGTTTAAAATATGGATAAATTTACTTGGGGCTTCGTGGTTGCCAGGAAAGCCAAGTGAAAAAATAATATTAGGTTTGCGCGAATGAATTTGAAAGGAATTTATATGTAATGGAAGTCTGTCACGGGGATTAAAAATAGGTTTACAAGCATTGTAAGTATGGAGGCTTTTGACGAGAAGTGGGATTGTTTTGTTCCTCCAATATGAAAGTGATCTAACTTGAGCAGAGAGAGCAGCAATTTTGTCCATCAGTGGGTGATTAGACAGTCTGAAACATTTGAATAAGAACTTGTCTGCCAAGAACTGTCTTCTGAAATGGAGAGGAGGGTCAACAGCCTCCACCTGCAAAGCGTTAATTGGGGAAGATCGCATGGCTCCGATAATTAATCTTAGGCTTTGAGATTGGATACGGTCTAACCTTGTAAGGTTTTTTTTAGAAGTGGGCACAATAAGGAATGACGCGTAATCCAAATGGCTTCTAACATAAGCATTATAAAACAATTTTTGCGAGCATGGATGGCTTCCCCACCAGACCCTTGACACGCCGCGCAGGGCGATAAGGCCAGCTTGACTTTTGTTAATAATGAGATTTACGTAAGAGTTCCACGTTAGCTTAGAGTCTAGTATGACCCCCAGAAATTTTATCTGAACCTGGACGGGGAGGATTATGTTATTGATTCGGATTGAAATGCACGGGCAACACGTTTCCTAGAGAAAACGATGACATTGCTTTTAGTTGGAGAAATTTCCAGGCCGTGATTTCTTAGAAAAATGCAAAGATTTTTCATGCTAAGGTTGATCATTTCCTCCAGAAAAGCAATAATTCGTCCCGATATGTAGATAAAAAAATCATCTGCATACTGAAGAATTTTACATGATGGGAGTATACTCTGATGCAGGTCAGAGGTGTAAATATTAAAAAGGATAGGACTAAGGACGGAACCCTGAGGCAAACCCTTGTTTACCGTTCTCAACAGAGAAGGGGAATTCAGAACCTGGATTTGAATTTTTCTGGTAAGAAGAAGGTTGATTATGAAACTGGCAAGCTTACGGGGGATGCCGATTTGTAATAATTTTCTCTGTAGAACGTTTAATAAAACATTGTCAAAAGCTCCGGTAATATCTACGCAGACACCGACAAGAATATTTTTTTCAGCTAGGACCATCTGTATATCAGAAGTGAGAATTGAAATGCTTTCAGTTGTACTTTTTGATTTTCGAAATCCAAACTGTGAGCTGGGAAGAATTTTCTCACTTTCAACATACCAGTCTAGTCGTCTTTTTATCAAATGTTCTGCAATTTTAACTAAAGAAGAAGAAAGAGCAATGGGTCTGTACGAAAGACCAGTACTGGGGTCCTTTTGGGGTTTCAGAATAGGGATAATTAATTGGGTTTTCCAGGAGGTTGGAATTTTACCTGTGTCAAACATCAAATTTAAAAGTGTAAGAAAATAATTATGTATAGCAACATTGTAACGTAATTGTCACCATATATTAATAAAAACTTACCGTATACCGGTTATATGCTCCACCATAGCTTGCAGCAATAAGGGGAATGAAATGATGACACAGCAATATCAATTGTGATAAAACAACATGAAGTATATTTGAGTTAAACTTGATTACAAGAGCAATACTTAAATTTAGAAAATCAGGGGTGGTTGGCTATTTGATAGCACAACGTAATTTGAATTCGGCCACGACATTTACTTGTATGATTATATTAACTATAAAGCTAAAAATAAGACATCACCACTGAGCGCCAGTCTAGAAAACTCTTCTAAACGAATTTATAATCATGGTGATATCTAAGAGATTATGTGTCTAATTCATGTGGATTAATAAAATTGTCTCACGTGCGTGTATTAAATCTCCGACATTCAAACAGCCCGTCCTGCGATTTGACTCCCTCCTGCCTCGAAAACCAACTGCCGGCTCATAAATAAACCACTCTCTAGATCAGTCATACTCAACCTGCGGCCCGCCGAGCTATTTTGTGCGGCCCTCCATACATTTAATATCAGGAACATGATTTACAAAATCTGGCATTCTATATCACGTTAATTTGAGATTAATTGCGACTTTGACGTACAGACGTTGAAACTCGAAGAGGATAGTATAAGTAAAATATACTATCTATATAATATAATATTCTATAAGAGTGTTGCTACTGCACACCATAACTGCACACGCTAGATCTATCTCTAAAAAACAAAAATTTGACAGACAAATATGCGCGCAAATAATTTTGCCCGTGACAACACATAAAATTTTGACAGTTCTAAAGTTAAATGGTTACCAGTGTTACTACCAACGAAGGCTATAATATAATATTTTTCGCGGCCGGAAATTTTCGAAAATGGAATTCCGTAGCTACCCCCCCCCCCTCATGGATTTCGAAAAATTGTTGTTGGGAATTATATATGATGTTTTTGGCTGTGCGGAATTTTTTTTCAGCGATGTTCTGTAACAACCCCCCCCCATGGATTTCGAATAATAAAAGGGGGAATCAAGCTCACACCGTTGGCAACACTGACCAGTATAGTGTTGCGGCCCGCGTAGCTTTACAAACATATGAATGTGGCCCGCAGAAGAAAAAGGTTGAGTATCACTGCTCTAGATCGATATCTTCGGGCTTTTTGTATGGCGCCATTTTGTCACCCCCTTAACCACAGACGACCACAGATAAAACGGTCGTTTGGTCCAGACAGGTAAATATATGGTGGACCATAAAGAAATCTCAAGGTCATTTAAAAAAAGAGCAAACATAGACAATATACCTGCACCCAGCTAACATCGTTCATTCACGAGCCCAAAAAAATTATATAATAAAAAATACTGGAATGCAGGAAAAGGAAAATTAAAAAAACCCACAGCTATGCACACATCAAAATATTTTTTATTTTCAAAAAGACAATGGACAGTAATACAGAACATGGTCAGTACAACCGATGTATTGAGCATTGAGCATTGATTTATCATTTTTTTTTATTTTTTTTTATTGAATAAATAGTTAATACATAATATCAAAAAACAAGTCCTGCTAAGCCGATTGAAGTAGAAGATAATACTAATATATCTAAACAAAACATGAAACAGAACAAGACACAAAAAAATAAAAAGTAACAGTCTCAACTAGGAATCGAACCCAGGATTTCTGTCTTACTGCAACAACTTAATAGGATTTAATTTGACCTTGCACAAAAATACAAGAATATATACACAAAATAGCACTAGAAGTTATTCAAGTTCTCCTGCAAGGGTTTCATATAATTTTCACAGCTTTGTCGTCAGCAAACATCATTGAAAATACTGTTACTTACATGATGTAATTCTGGAGAGGTTTAAATGAACTTGTTTGATGTAATCGTGGCTTTGTTTAGCAATTTTAGTATCTTAATACGTGGTATAAGATCGCGTCGGGATACGGATAGGTCTGAAAAGGAAAATTAATCAAATTTTTAGCCAATAAAGTACATTCAGGAATCATGAACATTGTATCAAAGAACGAGAGGTTAGTACCTGTATTTAACAACGTGATCGGGTCCTTCTTTCAATTGGGGGAGATAGACCGGATATTTTATGATGATTGGAAGATTAAGCGTTGGCAACGCATTATTTTTTAATCCCAAAAGTACCGTATTTTTTATTTCAATCGCGAAATGGCACACACAAACAAACGTATTTCTTGCTGCTTCTTCCTAGCACTGGATTATTGAATCCATTTGAGCAACCTTTAACACAACACGGCATTAATTTATCACCTTGAAGAATTCTAGCACGCAACATTATTTATAGATGGGTGAAAGAAAATTCAAAATATTTACGCTAAAACCTTCAACTGACTTCAATCTGCGAAATGACGTCTTGGAAATTACCGTTATTTTTTTATCGGAGCATAACACATGTTTAGCTTCTCTTTCTGTTACACGAGTCGCTACGGTAGAGAGCGAGAGATCAAGATACAATTTTTGCTCTGAGCCAATGAGATCTGAACTTTCAGCCACAACAGCTTTGTCTATAAGAATTTGGGTTGAGGATAACTCCTCCCATCAGGGTTACAAGGTTATGCGAGAGTTATACGCCCCTGTGCCGGCTTCTCTGGAATTCAACGCTCAGCTTCTTTGAATTCAACGAGTGGCGGCTGAAATTTGATGCCAACGCGTGTCTAGAAGTCTTGTTATGTGAGCGGACAGTTCCTACCGCTACAACATCACAGTTTTCAATGAGGCTATACGGAATACCGTCTTCTCCGGGAGCTGAGTCTCTAAGGTCGTTTAAAACCTCTCTTAGTTCAAATATATTGAAGTGTGAGTCTATCCACCCCTGCGTACGAAACGAGTATGTGAATTCCGTTTCATTCCAGTTACTCGCAGTGGGAGGAGCTAATTTATCGGCAAATTCCTTCACCCACTCTGAAGAGAGTGGATGAGCTGCGGGTGGGACGTAAGAACCTCTGAATCGGCGGATTGAATTCCAAACAGCTGAGAGTGGGGTATCGGGAGATAAGGAAGAACAAAAGTTTTTCCATCCTTGCCTTTTTTTATTTTTGAGCAATCGCTTGGTCTTAGCTTCAATCTTTTTGAAGTTCAGGAAATTATCAAGGGTCATGTTCAAAGAATATATTTTAGCATACCTCTTCCTGGAATCTATTGCGTCTGCACATTCATTATCCCACCACGGGGCTGGGGGAGGTTTTCCTTTATTGCCAGGTAATTTGATAGGAATGCATGTCTCTGAAGCCGCGATGATTGATAAAACTAGCAACTCATAACATTCCGTGACATTATCTTTAGTCGGAGAGGGCAGACTAAGCATAGAGAGCTTTATGAGCTTTGAAAAATCCGTCCAGTTGGCCTTCGAGGTTACAAATCTCGGTTTACGATTACGAAACGTGAAAGCCTTGTTGGTATGGAGCATGTTGGAGGATTCTATGAGGATTGGATAGTGATCACTAGCGTGTGGGTCCTCCAGAACTTTCCAGAACAAGGATCCGGCTATGTTTGAGTTGCAAATGGTAAGGTCGACCACGCTGGGTCGGTGACCGGGTAGGGGAACCGTCATTCATAATGCAAAGATCAAGATCGTCAAGAAGGTCAACAATGTCTCTGCCCAATCTGTCGCAAGGCACAGAGCCCCATAATCCGTGGTGAGCATTAAAGTCACCCAGAACAAGGAAAGGTGGTTCTATCTTAGAAAGCATTGCTTGAAGAATTGATTTAGAGGGTTTATTAGAAGGGGATATATACAGGGAAAGGATTGTAGTGCCAAAAACCTTAGCGGCCGTCACCTGAAAAGGGCAACCAGCTGGCTTAACATATACTGGGGAAAAGGGTAAGGATGTTTTAATGAGAAGAGTGGAGCCACCCTTCCCATCTTGGCGGTCGTCACGAAGACAGTGGAATCCTCGAACTCTGAAATGAGAGTCCGGTTCAAGCCACGTCTCAGAGACGGCAGCCACTGCAATGGAGAGTGAGTTTAATGCGTGTAAGATGTCTATTGATTTGTTTCGGAGACTATGGCAATTCCACTGAAGAATCCTCGTCAGAAGGGCCATTTCTAGAGGTATTTATAATCTGTACAATCTGTTTGGCAACGTGGGACGGTATTTGTATATTGTTTTTATTTAAAGTCTGAAGGATGTGTAAAAATGACGTGATAAGTGTGGAATTGAGATCGTTAATGTTATGTGGGTCTGCGTTGATAGGTGACTTGGGTATTGTTCTATCAGAGTTGGAAGGGAGTTGTCCATTGGGGAACCATAACAAGGATTCGTGACTAGTGGCATTCTTTTTTGGGAGAACTCGGGGTTTACTGAACTTTAAAACTGTTTTCTTCGTTGATGAAGAAGAAGATTGATGAGGGGAGGAAATATTTTTGGATGCAGTTTCAGCATAAGAAATGACCTTATTGAACATTTTGGATGCTTCCGCATACGAAATGTTCTTTACAGCCATTGTATGTTTGATGTTGCGTTGCCTTGATATTTCAGGGCAAATTTTGCTGGTCGACAAGTGGTTTCCTGAGCAGTTTAAGCACTTATAATTTTCCTCCGTTGAATTACAGCTATCGCCACTATGAGACAAAGTGCACTTATAGCATCGAGGTTCTGATCTGCAGAGGGTCTTCGTATGTCCAAACCTACAGAACTTATAGCACTGCACAGTTGGACACACGTAGAGATCCACTGGTAGGGATACGTGGAACATGGTGACATTTTGAGGGAGATCTTTGGAGTCGAATGTGAGGACAACAGACTGAGAGGGTCTCCATTCTATGGCGTTTCCAGTGTTAAAACGATAATTTAGTCTGCGAACTTTAATGACCTTTCCGTAACCCTGGGGAACCTTAATGTTCTCCAAGATGTCCTCTGTCGTCCAGTGTGGAGGAATCCCCTTAGTGACTCCAAGTTTAGTAACCTGGTAAGAAGGAATAAAATACGTTATAGGAGTTTTCCTTGGCAACCGCAGATTTAACAAAATTATTGGCTTCAGCCGCTGTTTTAAACTCGACGGAAAGACGGTTACGACCAACCGACTTAACTCCATTCCAGACAGGACTGATTTTATTTTTGTGGAGAAAGTGACCAAAGTCAATGTCATACAATGTTGTTGGACCTCCTTCCTTTGAAATTTTAGTGACATGTGTAATGTATGGTGGCCTGTCTTGTAAATTCGTGAGGGTGTAGGGGCTGGTGTCGGTATGGGGACAGGAGTAGTTGGACTAGCAGTTGGCGTTGTGATCCACGAGTTGAGTGGCTGGATAGATGGGGTCTGCTGATTGGACGGAAGAATACCATTGTATACAAAGCTTTTATTTTTAAAAAGGGTAGGAATTTTGTGGGGTACTTTTTCGGAATCTGTACTGGAATTTCGCACAAGCTTTAAATTTTTCCTTTTTTTAGTCGTTACTGTGATGAAGTCTGAGGGTTCTGGAATATCGGTGGCAACCGTTTCCATTGAGCCCACCGAGGAGTCTGAAAAAGAGCCATCGTTGATTTCGTCCGGGGGATCAGGAGGTTTAGCCCGTTCCATCTCTATACTAATATAATTTTAACCTACCTACATCAAGTATTTAACAAGACTTACCGACAAACAGATAAAAACAACACAATATTTAACGATTAACACAAATATAGTTACACAAACTAAATTACAAAGGAATAAATTACTAAATGGGTTAAAATAACTAATATGTTTGATATGGTTTGATTTGTGTGGTGATGAGACACTCCGACCCAATCTAACCATCACCATTTGAATTTTGAATTTTCTTTTTATTACTTGACATATCTTTCAACACGTTGTATTTTGTGTATATATTTTTGTATTTTTGTGCCAGGTCAAATTAAATCCTATTAAGTTGTTGCAGTAAGACAAAAATCCTGGGTTCGATTCCTAGTTGAGACTGTTACTTTTAATTTTTCTGTGTCTTGTTCTGTTTCATGTTTTGTTTAGATATATTTGTATTATCTTCTACTTCAATGATAAATCAATGCTCAATACATCGGTTGTACTGACCCTGTTTTGTATTACTGTCCATTGTATTTTTGAAAATAAAAAATATTTTGATGTGTGCATAGCTATGGGTTTTTTTTATTTTCCTTTTCCTGCATTCCAGTATTTTTATTTTTTAAATATAATTTTTTTGGGCTATTGAATGAACGATGTTAGCTGGGTGCAGGTATATTGTCTATGTTTGCTCTTTTTTTAAATGGCCTTGAGATTTCTTTATGGTCCACCATATATTTACCTGTCTGGACCAAATGACCGTTTTATCTGTGGTCGTCTGTGGTTAAGGGGGTGACAAAATGGGGCCATACAAAAAGCCCGAAGATATCGATCTCAGTGTTGCCAATTCAGCTCCTTTAGAGCTAGATCTGGCTCTAAATCGACGTCGTCAGCTCCAAAAAAAGTCATTTAGCTTCTTAGCTCGTTTTTCAGATTTTTCAGCTCTTATTCACGTGAAATAATATTTAAAATAATTATATATGCAATCATATTCCAAAATAAGGAGGAGGACTTCCCAAAAAAAGGGATTCCCCGAACTCCTGTACAAGTAAACAGTTACTAAAAATAGCGCCGTTTACACGCACACTTCGGAGCGACCGAGTCCCGCGACACTTCAGGCCGCCGCGCCGAGGTTCTAAAATATCGTGATGCCGCTGATGAAAATCCTTTCCACGAAATCAGCTCTTTCGCAGTTTCGGTACTTGCTCTGCCGTGGTCAAACGGAGAAGTGGAACGAGTTTTTAGCCAGTTAAATATAGTCAAAAATAAAACTAGAAATAGACTTGGCAATGACATGGTTAATTCGATTTTAACAATTCGATCGGGGCTCAGGCGACACAACAAATGTTGCGAGAATTATGAATTTCCCCCAGAAGTTCAAAAAAAAATTGGAACAATGGCTGTATATGAAAAAAAATTCTGATGAAGCCGGTCCTAGCAGTGCGATGGTACAGGAACTGGAACCGGATGACTGCTTAAATTTTTTTAGAGGACTAGTCGCTACCTTACAAAAAAAACAATAAAAATATCCTGAAGACTTCGATATTATCAAAAATAATTGTGTTTTGAAAATTATAAAAACAAACAAGTGTATTGTTATGAGTTGTTCAAAAGCAGCCAACAAGAAGGACAAAAGGTAAGTTTTTTTTTGTCAAATATTCTGCAGTCTTCTCTGAAAAAAATTTTTTTTTGTACATTATTTTCTCTTGCTTAGATCTTACAAAACTGAGCAATCAGTTTAATTGTAAGAAATCTCTCACTTTTTCTATTTGTTAGCTTATAATGTTATCTTGGGAGGTACCACAATATTAATTGTTTTTATGTTTGACGGAGGTAGAACGATCTAATTTTCGTTTTTATTTTTGAATGACATGTCTCATTTTTAATATCTTCTGGTAATGAGTTAAACAATTCCGGAATTTTATGTCTTTTTGTTCTATCTCCGTATACATTTTGCGATATTTTAATAATAAACATTTGTGCTTCTCTATGCCTAGTAGGGTAGTTATGGTTTACAGGTTTTTTGAATTCTGTATTCCAGAATTCATCTAGCGTTAGTTGGTAATCTATCCTACTATGTATAGAGAGCACATTACACAAAGAAAACATTTTTTTATAATCGCCTTCACATAATTGTATTTTTTTTTGCCTGATATCAATTTTAGGAAACGGATTTGTAATTGTTCTATTTTATTTAAGTACGTTTTATACGTTAATCCGTAACTATTTACTCCGTATCCTATAATTGATTCCGCTAATGCATTATATATACAGTATAATATATTTTTATTAACAAAGTTTTTTAGGTGATAAAATTTCCCTAATATGGACCTTAATCTTTTACATACATTTTCAATGTGATTTGACCAGTTAAAATTGACATCTATTGTAAGACCAAGGTATGTATATTGGTAAACTTTTTCTATGTTTGGGCATTTACATGGCAGAGATTGGTTTTTTGTGTGAAAACAATCGTATGAATGACTTTTTATATGCAGTTCTTTATCCTGACAACTTGCATATGGAGAGTGTATAAGCATATATTTTGTTTTTTTTGCGTTAATAATAATTCCACTGTCGTGGGACCATTTAATTATGTTATTTAGGTCTGTTTGTAAAAATTCCTCAATTTTCTGTAGATTTCTGTCAGCACATATAGGTAATGCAAGTATCATCTGCAAACATGTAACATTTACAACGTTTTATTACGTTAGGTAAACTGTTTACTTGCATTATATAACACGTAGGTCCAGAGGCGGATTTGCCCTTAGGCCTATGTAGGCCCGGGCCTAGGGCGGCCAGATATTAGGGGCGGCCAATCGCGACAAAAAAGTCACAGATGATAACAAGAAATTACTTCCTAAGTACCTAAATATTCTACGTACGAAATAGCGATATGCAAGAGCGTGTTCACACACAGCACACAGCGCGCCCCCACGCCCCGCAGCCGCCCTCGCCACACCTATCATGCTCCGTCGCTCGCCCGCTCGCGTATTTCCAATCCCTACCGTGATTCAGTTGCGCTAGTGACTGAACCGCGTTAGGTATTGTTATGCATAATAGCTAAAAGTTGTCAATAAAGTAAATTCATTATGTAGTCTATAGTCTATATCAGGGGTCTCCAAACAACGGCCCGCCAATGTCATCAATCCGTCCTGCGACAATCGACAATTATACAGTAATTGAACTAGCGAATTTAGCAAGCGTATTTTTTACATTAATTCCACACAGGAGGTTTTGAGGAAAATATTTTCCCTCACGACCTATGTCATCTTAGGTGATGCTGTGTGGAGGGTCTTTTTAAGGAAGGGAAGGATAGGAAGTTCTGAAAAGGAAAATGTATGAGGGGTGGATAGGAATCTGGGGATTAGTGTGTCCAGGAGTGACATACGTATGAATACATCTCTCCAACTGCGGTGCAAGGCGATGGGTCAAGATAGTCCGGCTGGAAAGGTCAAAAGGCCTCCCTCACCCAGTCTCTCTCGATCCGGCCCGCCACGCAGCAGGTGGGCAGACGTATCCGCCGCCAAGACCTGGACAAATTTCACCCCATGAACCATGAATGATAATGGCAGGAAAATTAAAACGGTTTTGACCCTAGGAACTTACTGAAAAGTTTAGACACTCCTGGTCAATATGATGGGTACTGAGAAAGGGGCGGCTACATGGTCTGGGGCCTAGGGCGGCCAAGACTGCAAATCCTCCTCTGCGTAGGTCCCGATATCGACCCTGTTGCTACTCCAGTGTCTGTTAACATTTCATCACTGAAAATTCCGTCAATTTTAACTTTTAATTTTTCTATTTAACAGATAATTTTTAAACATTTTATTTAAAGGACCTCTAATACCACATTCTTCCATTGCCTTTAGTAATGTTTGATGGTCCAATGTGTCAAAGGCCTTTTTAAAGTCTATAAAAATTATACCAACGTAATATTTTTCATTTAAATGACAATTTATGTGGTCAGTGAAATTAGAAAGTAATTGTGTAGTACTTTTTTCTTTTTGAAATCCGTACTGTATGGGATTTATGATTCTGTTTTTTTCTATAAAAAATTGTATTTGGTTAAAGATAGCTCTTTCAATAATTTTATCAATACACGAGAGAATCGCAATTGGTCGATAGTTTGTGAAATCTTTGTGATTTCCTGATTTATAAATAGGTCTGATGATGGATGTTTTAAGTTCGTCCGGCATGATGCTTTTATTTACACAAAGGTTAATTAATTTAGTAAGGAATGGAATTATATTATCAGCAATTAACTTCAGGTCTTTAATTCTTATTTGGTCGTTGCCTTCTGACTTTTTAACATCCATATCATTAATTATTTTTTTTATATCTTTTTCTGTTACAGGTCTAAATCTCATTGACATAATAGCAGGAGTTGTATACATGTTACGATCTAAGAATTTTGTAGTACAATTGTGTCTAATGTCTTTTATTTCATTTACGAATGTTGTAGCAAATTTATCGCATAAAAATTTTGTCTCTCCTTGATTTCCCATATGTTGAAGGATTATTTTATCTAAATTTTGTTTAGGTTTTCCTGTTAGGTTGTTTATTTCATTCCAGAGTTTCCTCGGGTTTCCGTTTAAGCTATTTATTACATTTTTGTGGAATGCGTTTTTAGTAATATTAATATGTTTGTTTGTTTTGTTTCTATATCGAGTATATTCTAAACGAAATACCGGGTTATTTGGGCTATTCTTACATTTTCGGTAAAGATAATCTCTTTTTTTAATCATGTTCTTAATTTCTTCAGTAACCCATGGATTGCTGTGCCTAAGATTATTTTCAAATGATATTTCTTTCTTCGAGGACGAATAAATATTATCAAATATATTTTTCAAAGTATAGTACAGTTCTGAGGGACATTCAGTTTGTAATAGTTTTCCCCAATTTACTAGTTTTAATTTAGAATATACCAATTTACTATCAATGATTTCCCTTTTTTTATTTAAATCCTTTGTAAGTACCTCTTTCCCGATTGCTACTCCTGTTATATAATGGTCGGATATTTTGTTAGTTACAATACATGAAAATACAGTGTTACAACGGTTACGTATTGCAATATGGTCGATACATGAATAAACATTTTTACCGTTTAATATTTCATCCCGGGTCACATCTAATATTACACTTTCTAAACCATTTTCACTGAGTAGATTTTGATATTCTGTAATTACACTATTTTTGGTATCCAATAAGTTCAAGTTAATGTCACCACAGTACAAGTAATTTGAATCAGATGAGGTCATTTGTAATATTTGCTTTAGTTCCTTCAGATATATATTCTTGTTGCTGCTCGGCGGACGATATACTGCAAGGATGTTTATGATATCTTGACAAACGGTGGTTATTTCTCCGTAGATTGTCTCGCAGCTTTTAAAAGAAATGTTGGTTTCCTTAAAAGTATGATGGTTTTTTAAGTACATGATAAGTCCTCCTCCTCTTCTTTTTTCTCGAGTATTTGCAATCGCGATGAAGTTTGGAATATTGAACATAGATATTGTTTCGTTTTTAGTATTTATTTCCGTTAGAAAGATTACGTCAATAAACTGCAGAACGTCATTGATTTGTGCAATAAATGAATTAAAATTCTTTTTTAGTGATCTTATATTTAGGTGAATAGCCACAAACCTCATTTTAATCTTTGTATCATTTATCCAGCTATCCAAATTATAGCATTTGATAAATGTATGAGTTTGAAATAGTGTTGAATCTTCCATGACGTGAATTTATAACTGATAAAATAAGTGTTCCGAGTTAAAAGGTGTTTTTATTTTATTGTTAAATATATCTGTTTATATCACTCTCATTTTTGATGTGGATGATTTTGCCTTCACCTTCACTTCTTACTAATATTTTTGCATTTTGAACCCATATATTTTTAAATTATGTTTTCATTTTTTGTTTTGTGATGTACAGTAGGTCTTTTTTTTCTTTAGTGAGATTTTCGTTGATGTAAATTCGGCCATTATTTCCATTTTCGTATATATCATTGTTTGTCAGTATGATTTTCTTTTTTTGTAACCACTCGTCTCGGTATTTTTGACGTAAGAACTTCACTATTACATTAGCCGGTTTGGAATCTGTTCTATTCGGAAGTCTCCAAATTTTTTCAATGTTGTCGCAATTGGTGTTTAGTTTTTCCGCAATTTTTCTAATGGGTATTTCAATGTTTTAATTTTTTTTCATTTCCAGACCAAACAATTCAATATTACAGTTTTTTTCTGCTTGTTCAATCTCTTGAATCCTATATTCCAATGCTTTGTTACATTTTTCTAGGTATGTATTTTTGTTTATAACTTCATTAAGTTTGTTCTAGTTTTCTTTTAGTTTTTTACCCAATTCCAAGTGTAGCGATATTAGCTCGTCGTATTTTTTGGATAGAAATTCAGTAGACTGTGTGAGGGTCTCCATATCTTTTTTCATACTGTACATAATGCTAATTTTTTGATTTATTTCATTTAGAATATTCTTCATTTCTGGGATATTTTCTTGGTTTGAACCTTGTGACCCGCTGCCCTCGGCTCGTATGTTCACAGCTGCGTTATCAACTGCGTTCACGTTTATCGCTTGTTGTGTATCACAAATTTCGCAAATAAATTCCTTACCGACATTGGCGTTGTTTGTACATGATTTATGGAATGATCCACTACAGACGTTGCACTTGATTGATTCACTGTCTTTAGCGAGATATTTTTTGCATATTTGCACTGCACCATTTTTGAATACTTTGAGCGCTACCCGTTTATTTATTTTACTTTTATAAGTTTTATTGTTCGCACTATGGTTTACACCGTACGTGTTCGCTGAGAGACGCGAAGACTGATACGATGGCTTTCTCGCGGAAAAGTGCTATTTCGGATTTACGAGCTAAAAAATGAGTCCCAGACGTTTTTAAAGGCCCAAAGTTCAGATTTTGCTTCTGTGTTAAAAAAAAGAGTGGGGGAGAAAAACTTGCATATCTGGCGGACATATTCGCTCATTTAAATGAGCTGAACAGAAAAATGCAAGGTAGGAATTCTTATATTTTAACGTCTTCGGACAAAATTGAAAGCTTTCGCGCTATGTTGGTATTAGGTATGGATCAGCCACGTTGTCAATGGTAGTAATGAATTGTTTCCAAATGTCATGGCTACCGATTCAGAAACAAAGTGCAGGCTTTGATAGTGAAACACTTGGAGCTATTAGCAGAAAAAATGAATTGTTACTTTCCTAAGTGTGACCTACAACCTATGGACTGGGTACGAAATCCACTCTCAATATTATTTCCCTTTGACACTGATAAACGAGCAGGAAGAATTCATAAAGTCAAAAACTGATCGGACATTAAAACTAAAATTATCCAAAGTAGAGCTAGCACATTTTTGGCTGCATATAAAAAATGAGTATCCACTGCTTTCAAAGCGTGCTGTTAAAAATATATTACCATTTGCCACAACCTACTTATGCGAATTGGGATTTACAACTCTTACTATCGAAAAAAAAGAGAACGCCTGAGGACGATCAATGAAGAGATGAGAGCAGCCTTATCAACGATTGCTCCAAATTTCGATCGCCTGTGCCCAGTTAAACAGCCTCACATTTCTCACTAAACATCTTTTCAAATTAGGTATATTGATTTTAGTAATAAATAAACATTGCTTTTTTCTTTGGTGTACCTCTTAAATATCTTGATTTGATAGGTGTACCTTGAAGACAAAAAGTTTGCGGAACACTGATCTAGAGAGTGGTTTATTTATGTACCCCCCTGACTAACACCATAAATCAACCATCTATACATAAATACATCATAAATATACCACTCTCTAGATCGATATCTTCGGGCTTTTTGTATGTAACAGAATGGGCCGTTTTCTGAGTGATTTCAAAATATCCAAGAGATGGCAGCACGGTGTTTACCAGTCCTCTTGTCACCTATTCTGTCGACCAAATCGAGGTCTTCCAATGATCTTTCATTTGATAGCTATTTGCAATTTGTTTTCCGACAACATACCTAGTTTGCTCGATTTGTAAGTTAAATGCACAGAAATTACGGTCAGTGGACTATTTTCCAATTGAAGGAAGAATTGAAAGGACGTAATGCCAAAACTGTTGGTAAAAAAGCAACTCCCGTAGAGAGGTTAGTAAATACACCACTATTGCTTATTTATATTGCCTACGATAATTTCTTGTCTAATTTATCAATAGTTATTATCATAATGCGTTTTATTTAAGACTCGAAGACTATGATAAACTTCATAATTTCAATCCTGCTGGCGTTGCAGACGAAGATGTCTTGGAAATAGTTCCGCCGAAGCCGGAAGATTTTCAAGACATCAAATGGCCTCCAATATTCCAGCACTGACGCGGGAAGAACTACATAAATTCAGTGTTTCCTGGGAAAGTTTGATGAACACCGACAAAGCGTTAAATATGTATTATGAACAATATTTGAGTGTTCGAAATTGTCATAGTTCATGTTGGTAAATAAGGTTTACCTAATTTTGAAAGGATATTTAGGGCGAGTTGTTTCGGAAAAAATCACGTGTGAGAAAGTCATCACAACGTCAATCCACTCAATTTTCCATAAATTGGGTTGTTTCATCGTCCGTCAAGAGAAAATTCAACGAAATATTCATAAAATGTGATCACCCGAAATCGGCCGGTTAACGCGATCCGCCATTTTGAAAAAGATTGACGCATGCGCAAACGTCACAATCGCGATCTGACATATCGTATGTGCCAATTACTG
This sequence comes from Hesperophylax consimilis, assembly GCF_061612785.1. Lineage (NCBI taxonomy): Eukaryota > Metazoa > Arthropoda > Insecta > Trichoptera > Limnephilidae > Hesperophylax > Hesperophylax consimilis. The sequence goes on along the minus strand of NC_142856.1, from coordinate 25,596,317 downwards.
GTGATAACGACCCTCACTATTTTGGCAAATAACGCAAAGAAAACCCAACGATTAAAATTTATGAAGTTAAAGGTTTTGTGGGAAGAAGTTTAGATACCTTTTCTACATAAAATATTGTCGAAATTAGTTTTTATATCGTTGGTTTCCGTGATTTAAAATGACGAAAAAACTGGTAAAAATATTGAAAAACTACAAGTTTGTTTCTTTTGTCGACCAATGTATCACAAATTATGACCAACATAGTAGCCTGGAGATACCCATCTTTTTAATAGTAGCAGCATCAAAGTAAGGTTGGAATGGCAGGGCCGCCGAGAGGGCACGTTAGCCAAGTCCGAAACTTGGGGCCCGGGCCTAAGGGGGGCCCGGATATTTTACTAAAAAATGCCAATGACACTAGGAACGGACGTGGGCCGGGCGCCCAGGCCCGCACGCTCCGTAGGCCCAACTGTCAGAGCGTGTTCACACACAGCACACAGCTATAATATGCGAGGGATAGCGTATTTCGGCATAACGTTCGCCGTACATTCCAAATTGGAATATATGGCGAGCGATATGCTGAATTACGTCATCCCACGCATGTGTGTGAACACGCTCTCAGAGCGTGCCACTCACAGCTCAAGCTACAAGCACGCCATGCCGGCCGGCCCGCTGTGGGAGGGGCGATGCAGCCGCCCGCCACGCCCCCGGTCATACTCACCCCCGGGCCCTACCGACCCGATCGGCAGACCGTCGCGTCGGCAATCCGTCGGCGACAGTCATAGCGGAATCGCTGCGCGCTGAGTTTGGTATGGTTTTATGGTTTAGTCAGGTTAAGTAGTGTTTCGTTTGAACTGTTTGAAGTAAAGTGATCGTTGTGGCGTTGTGTCATTGTGAAGTTTTAAGTGAAGAACGAAGCGACTCATTCATATAACACTAATAATGAGCTATCGCTATCAGCACAAGTCAGGGGCCTTGAAAAGAAAGGAGATGGAGAAACGAGAAACGTTGTCAAGAAAGGGTCAGAAAACATGTGATAGTTTTTTTATTAAAAGTTCTTCCTGTTCTAGTTCTAGCACAAGCCAATCGTTTACAAATTCTAACGCCCAGCTGGTGCCTGATAACATACTCAGTTGTGTTTCAGACGAAACTCTCCCATCTTCTTGCCATGAAAATTTAATTATTGATAAATCTGATGTAGATGAATTTGAACTAAATATCTCACAAAACCCTGACAACGACAAGCCTTCGCCTCTATTGTATGATTTTTTGTGTCAATTTAACATTTTTGTGTCCTATAGCGCATTTGCGAGATTTTTGGCATTGCATATACACTGCATGAATGGTACAATTATAACGTCTTAGGCTTTATTACCTGTAATTGTTATAAATAAATGTACAAATTATATATAAATAAATAAATAAATATTGGCGTAAACGAAAATTTGAATTTTCAAATACAAGATGTGAATGAAGCTATTCTCAATGGCACATTTTTTAAACTCCCAATCTGTTTTCCTACTGACTTTGATGGGAACTATTTCCCTCCCTCAGCTTTATATTGCACATTAAAGAATGGGGAACAAGTAAAAAGATATTGGTTGGCTTGGAGTGAAATTAAAAAAGCTTTGTATTGCTTTCCATGCCGTTTATTTAGTAAGTTGCCATTGGCAATGAGATCTGTATTGGCATGCCCTGAGAGATATAGTGGAGATAAATACTCTTGGAAGAGGGTTCATGACAAACTGAACCCCCACGAAAAAAGTGCAAATCACAAATCATGCTACATTCAGTGGCGAAACTTAGAAAATAGCTTACTTAAGAACAAACCAGATGTAAAAACTCACCTCACAGAAGCTATTGAAAAAGAAGCTGCCCGCTGACGGGCTATTTTAAAAAGGATTCTGCATGTAATTTTATTTCTGGGCGAAAGAGGGCTGCCTTTAAGAGGAGACTAAAATTTGGTTGGTGACCCTAGAAATGGAAACTTTCTAGGAATATTAGAGCTTATCGCCCACTACGATTCTATTTTGCACGATCATTTGACAAAAGTACAAAAATCGCAGGCAGAAAAAAACGACTCCAAGTTCATTACCTTTCAATGGAAATTCAAAATGAGTTTATTTTCAGCTGTGCAAACAAAGTTTTCCAGACAATTGTAAAGGAAATCAATGAGGCAAAATACTTCTCTGTCATAGTTGACTCAACTCCTGACTCGGCACATATTGAACAAACCGTGTTTATTTTCCGATATGTTACTCGTTACCTTGAAGGAGAAGAAAACGTTCACAAGTTTGTCGACTGCAGTAAGAAGACAGGAAAGGCAATCGCAGATTTAATACAGTCTACACTTAAAGAGCACGATATTCTACTTAAGAAGTGCAGGGGACAAGGATACGACAATGCGTCTAATATGAGTGAGATATACAAAGGTGTGCAGAGCAGAATCTTAGCTGATAACCCACTAGCATTATATTCGCCATGTGCTGCGCATAGTCTCAACTTATGCGGAGAAGAGGCGGCTCAATCTTGTGTAGAGGCTATCACGTTCTTCGGAATCGTCCAAAAGTGCTACAATGTATTCAGTTCAAGTCCACAAAGGTGGGAAATTCTCCAAGAAAACATTGGGTGTTCGCTTCATTCTCATTCTAAAACAAGATGGTCTGCAAGAGTTGATAGCGTGCGGCCTTTTGCTGCTCATATTCCTGGACTGAAAGTTGCTCTTAGTAAGATTAAAGAGCTTTATCTCACTCCTCAAACTTTGGCCGAAATTAAGGGCATTGAACAGTATATGAATACATTTGAATGTCTACTTATGTCTACGACATGGTTTAAAGTGTTGTCTGAAATAAACTTCTGGAGTGTAGTTTTGCAAGCGAGACAAGCAACTCTGGACGTGGAAGTTGTCAATTTGCAACACTTAGTTGAAAACCTATCTACCCTTCGTTCTAAGTGGACTAGAATATTAGAAGAGTGTAAACTTGTAGCTGAAAATATTGGAATTTCACAAGAACTCCCTAAAAAAAGAAAAAAGACAAAAGTTTTGGCTGATAAAAGTCATGAAAAACAGATTGATTGCCCAGAAGAGAACTTTAAAATTAATGTTTTTTATGTGTTGTTTGACAGAGTCATTGGAAACTTGACCCGAAGATACAAAGCTGTCAACAATATTAATGAATTGTTTAAGTTTCTTTGGCAATACCCAAGTATGACTCAAGAAGAACTAAAAGAAAGGGTGAAAAACTGGTGTGATCTCTATAAAACTGATGTATCTGAAGAAGAAACGCTTTTAAACAATAAATCTAGTGAACGAATTCAAAAATTCGCCTGAAATCAAAGTGATGCCATATAAAAAAATTAAATCAGTGTGGAATTTTACAAAATTAATAGGAACATTTTCAGTAGACGGGACATTTTCATGTAGTGACGACACGAGCCCAAATAATGGATTTATTTATTTAAAAATAAAAATAAATGTACATTTCTACAAAATTTTACTAACATTTTCGTAATCTTAGTAAAAAGATCTATCCACACGATTTTTTCCAAGTCGTTATGAAATACATGCAAGTGGCCTATTAAATTGTAAATGGTGATGGCGATTTTTCTGGAAATTTTAGGCCGGATTCTTCCCAAAAAAGATATCTTTTTGCCAATTTTCTTTTGGGTATATTCGGCATGTCTATTGAAGTTTAGTTTGGAATCTAATATAACTCCTAAGTATTTGATTTCAGTAACATTTTCAATAATTTCACCATCAATTTTAATTTTGCTTTCACTGAATGTCTTCTTATTTCCAATCACCATACATTTTGTTTTTAATTTAAGCTTATTTATTTTTAGCCATCTTGATACATCATCTAGTTCATTATTTAAAATATTTATTAGTTCTTTATAGTTATCTCCAATTAAGTATATAAGTGTATCATCGGCAAATAGTCGTACTTTGCATTTTGAAAATATTTTCACCATGTCATTAATATAGACAGAGTATGAACAATAGGGGTCCAAGGATCGATCACTGCGGTACTCCTAATTTATTTTCCATTGGTTTTGAAAATTGATTATTTATTTTTGTTACCTGTTTTCTGTCTTTCAAATATAATAATTTAACTTAGCCTCAAGATATCTTGATTAACGAAGAATATGTAAATACACACAAACAAGAAACACAAGTATTTTATTTTGAGTATTCACCATAACTTTTTAAACATTTCCATTGAATAATTATGCTAAATTCGAATGATTGGTATAATGGTATAAGAAAAGGTAATGAAATAGTATTCCTAGCAGTAGCAGGTAAGCATGAACTTATTAATTGTTATCTCACCCCCCCCCCCCCCCCGGTAAGTTGTGGGGAGGGGGCCCGGTATAGTCTACTAGACTTGGGGCCCAGATTAGCTGTCGGCGGCCCTGTGGAATGCGGTGAGTTTGGAGATGAAGTGATTGTTGGAGATGGTGGTTATGGAATAAAGCCATATTTACTAACACCCTTAAGGAATTCCGTTTCTCGAGAACAACATTTATATAAAGAAAGTCAGATCAGGACCAGAAATGTTGTTGAAAGAACTTTTGGAGTTGTTAAAAGATGGCTTCCAGTCCTTTCTTCATAAATTAAAATGCATGTAGGTACAAGGGATCATTGTAACAAGATCAACCACCTGTATTCATAGACCCCTTGGACGAGGTTAACGATGTACTGGTGCAAGCACCAATCTTTAACAGGGGAGATGACCACGTTCGTCAAACCCTCATTAACTCATATTTTGCCAGATTGATGGACTAATAAATAGTAAAATACTACCCAGCACAAAAAGCCCTATCTTACCTCCTTCTGTACCATTAAGCCTGTCGTCCCACGTGTCGGTAAGGAATCCACATAAGCCGAGTGCTGTAAAACCCTGCATTGCAAGAGAGGTTCCACAGTAGACCGCCTTATAAACTGTTTTCTTACTTTACTTCTCTGTGCAGAACTCGGTTTATATTGATTCTTTACCAACCCATGGGGCAACACTTTCTGTAACATCTTCCGCCTGGAGACTCGAACACATGTGTACAATCTCTTGGTACATGAGCGAAGATAATAAAAGTCTTTTGAATTTCAAAACAATAATGTCTTTTTTTTTTTTTTTCGAAGGAAGCAAATACTTTGGGGTGTGACATATTGAATGAAAAAAACATACACTTAGTAAGACACCACTTTATTTTTGAATTAATAACAATAGCCAACTGGGTTTCGCTTGTCCCAAGCTTCATCAGGACTAAATATCAACTAAAGCAAATTAGATACAGGCACATATAAATATAGGTAAATGAAAACAATGAGTGAAAGAGATACAAAACAGATAGAAAGAGATGCAAATAGAAAATGTGGAGACAAATTATTAAGGATGATGAGGAGGGTGGGGGGGAAGGAAATAACAGTTTCCCGCCGCTGAAACTGTTATTTCCTTCCCCCCCACCCTCCTCATCATCCTTAATAATTTGTCTCCACATTTTCTATTTGCATCTCTTTCTATCTGTTTTGTATCTCTTTCACTCATTGTTTTCATTTACCTATATTTATATGTGCCTGTATCTAATTTGCTTTAGTTGATATTTAGTCCTGATGAAGCTTGGGACAAGCGAAACCCAGTTGGCTATTGTTATTAATTCAAAAATAAAGTGGTGTCTTACTAAGTGTATGTTTTTTTCATTCAATAATGTCTTTATTCAAAAATAGCTGTACCCCGCCACGTGTTGCTGTGGATCAGTCTGTTTTACCTGTAACAGGTGTCATCTAAATAATGTAGGTATATAAAAACACACGCATATTTGAATGCAACATTGTGTCAAAATTTCAAAGCAATCAATGAAGAACTTTCAGAGATTTTCAACAAACGACCGTTTACATATATTCAGAGATAGATAGTTAACATGTACAAAATAATTAATGTAACGATAAATCTTCTATTTATTTTATACTTTAATGTTTATAAACTTAGTAAATTACTTTGTTTAATAATAGAGAATACATACTATTAGAAATGTTTTGAACAACTATCTCACATATACATATATTATGTAATATGCATTGGATCGTTATTGAATGTGAATAACTTAAGTGTAACTGCATACTCCTACCTAATTTCATAAAATAAATAGAGTACCAAGATGTAGTATATTTTTTATTTGTATTTTACATAAGTGAGGAACAAAATATATCAAAATAATATAACAATTAAAATAAAAGAGAAAATAAGTAAGGCACCTACCTACACTGTAGAAATTGAAAAAAAAAGATAAATGGACAAATAGAAAAAAAATGAATAAATCGGAAGGTTGTGGCTTCAATTTCCATCAGCGGCATTTATTTTTTCTCAGAGTTTATTTATTTTAAAATATGTATGGGTGTTTCAGACTAATATTTATTGATTATAATAATTTGTTAATATAAATTCAGTTAAAAATAAGAAAATAAAGGTTTAAAATAATATTTATGGTATTTTCCAATTATGTTCTAAATCCTGTATTAACAATTAGTTAATGTTAATTAAGTATTAATCTTAAGTGTACCGTACCATACCGTCTACAGTACCATACTTATCTACCAGGTAACTATGGTACTGTATATTATCTCCATATATAGTTAGTAATAACGTAGATCATTCTAGAAATGTATTACATAGTAAATCACATCAAGGTCGCTGTAGCGACTTGATTAGCGATTGTGATTATTTATTTTTTATTAATGCCCTGAAAAAAGTAAAATTATACCAGAATACTCTCTCGGAAGAAAGAATAATTTACAACAAAAATACATACTTATACAATGGGAAAGAAACATTTAAGAACATAATATAATGGACTAGTTAATTGTGTGCGAATGCATTCATTCATCTTGTTCTAACAATAATTGACAATAATTGAAAAACATTAGAAAGAACACAAAAGATTATACGGCCCATAAAATAAAGGTCACACAGCATTAAAAATATGCATAATATAAAAACCTGGACATGCCGTGCATAATATTGCATAAAATGCATTTTTTTAAATTTACAGTTTTAAAAGGAAAGAAAAGAAAAATGCGGTCTTACTGGAGTACCCCGTCGTAAGTACACAATGTACATTTGTTAGTATTATCATGTAATATAATGTAGGTAATTGTGAAGCCAGAAAATACTTCATAAGAATTGTGTACATAAAAAAGAGAAAAATTATTAAAATTAATATTAGTACATTAAAGAATTCACCCAGTAGATAGTGAACAGAGGGGAATAAACTGCTTTCATCTCAGTTTAGTTTTAGCATGACTCCGATATTACTCGTTCTTGTCTCAATAATCCAATTTTTTTTTAAACCGGAAATCGGTATGTATAATAATAATAGGGGGCACTTCTGTCAAAAGGGTTGGATTTGGATGCTTCAACAACATGAGAATACATTAACTAATCAGATTATTATCTTAAATAAAGCAACGATAGTGAAATACAAATATTTTGTACTAAAATCTACTAATAGTTTGTTTGAAAACTTGTATTAAGTCAGTCAACAAATTCGTTAACATTTAAAGGAGATGAAATTGCTCTTAGGATTGAGGTTTCTGGGGCGCTGCTATCAAAACGGTTGGATTTGGATGCATTAACAACATAAGAATACATTAATTAATCAGATTAATTTCTTAAATAAAGCAACGATAATGTAAAATAATTGCTTTACACTACACTCTACTAACATCTTATATAAAATCATTCGACAAATTCGCTTACATTTAAAAGGAGAGGAAATAGGTTTTTAGATCGTTGGTTCTGTGGCGCTGCTGTCAAAGGGGTAGAGGTTGGAAACTTAAAATAATGTGAAAATGCATTAATTAACCAGATTATCTTAAATGAAGAACTAATATAAAACTAGGAAACATTATAGTAGTAGTTAGTAAACTGCAGTCAACACCATAATAAACCTCAGCTGTGGCGCTAACCAAACTCCCACCTTCTTCCACCACCAGCTAGCTCCTGCTGCACCAAAGTGCTGATGTCATCGTCAAACACGCTGGAGTCCGTCAATCGAAGTAGCCACTATGCTCCGCATAAAATTTGTGTCCACCGCCAGTCCTCTCCTGAATTTCTCTGCTACCGTCCTTGAAGCATTATTGAAAGTCAATTAATAAACATATATACCTGCATGAATTAAACAAAGCATCAGGGCAACCAATTACTAAATATAACAGTTCATTTAACAGCATTATGGCGTTAAGATTAATACCAATAAAGAAATATATTCCAACCTGCCTTGCCCGACGCTTCATATTTTCAAATCGAGCTCGGAGCTGTTTGACAGAATCCATCGTCATTGAAATCGGATATAAGAGTAAGCCATGTCGCCTCTCGTTGTTTGAAGATGACTGCGTCGGTCTTTTTATTGGTGAGAATATGGCTATACTTCCTCACCAACATTGCATTGTTTCCTGAAAACACATTTCATATTTATAAGTAACAAGATCGTACAAGGAATTGCTGATATAAAATTAAATATGCACTTGAAATATTATATTTAATAGGTCAAAATACACAAATCCATCTTCACGTTTCTTACGGATATTTTTTTGAACGTTATTTATAATATTCCTCGGTAACACATTATTAAAGTGTGGCGGAATGCAACATAATATATAAAAATAAACAGAAAATTTGCCGCCATAATTCATTCAACACTGGAACGGATTATTCAAATATAACGGAAGCTTTTTCGGAGTTGAAACAACCCAATTTGTATTTGAATAAAATCGACGTGAAGATTTTCTTACATTTGAATAGAACTCGGGAATCTGAATAATTGTTCAGCTTTTCCGAAACAACTCGCCCTTAGAAGTAGGTATTTATTTTTGATACGAATGTGGTAATATGTACTTGAAGTAGGCATTTGTGCATGACACAAGTGTGATAATAGGTATTCGTGATATATGCATCATTATATGTGAAATGGTACAAAGTTATACCATATTATAGGCATCATATGTACCTAATTATTGGGATGGATCTAGTTGCTGAAATATCGCAACCAGAGGCTGGACCGGATTATAACCTGTATATATAAAATATAAAATATTATAAGATTTCACTTTTTTTTTCTCGGCTTTCAGGAACGCTGTCGCCCATGATTTTCTCTCCCCTCTCGGCTCTCGGAACGTTGTCTTTTGATTTCTGAATTTTTATTTTATATTTTGATTTCTTTTGACTCACCTACCTTAATCGTTCATGCAAATATATCCATTCGAGTTTACACGAAATTTGCGATCAAGGTTCCAGAATCCTACCTACTTGCTGTTTAGAATATAGTCTTAATTAAATTGATTCGTGACTACCCTTTTTTTCATTTGACCGCGGCTTTAAGGTATTGATTTAGCTTTCGTAAGTGTTGATTGACGTAAGGACTGAGGTTAATATTTTCCAAAAGATATCGCAAACAATGATAAGATATTTAATATTATTATTTATACAAAATCTAAACTAGTCATATTATTATTACTACTTTTATCTTGAAACAAAGAAGAGTGATTATTGTTATTTTTCCCGAACCACTATTTTAAGACAAAGAGGTAACGTTTATTTTAATTTTAAACTTAACTTTAAAATATCCGATGAATCCTTTATTTTCAAATTTATTTCATTATTACTTTTTAAACAAAGAGACAATATTTATTTTTATCATTTTCACCTTTTTTTTAATCCTTCCGAATTCTCTTCGTACTTATTTTAACTGAACAATAAAATCACAAAGGGATTAAATTTAATCAAATCTAATCATTGATATTACTTTTCAAACTGTCTAAATTGTGTTTCTTTTTAGACTAAGATGTAAGTATTTACAATTAGTATTTTTTCTTACAAAATTGATACTAAATTATAATCTATCTTTTAATATCAATACGCGATCACGTTCACTTTAGATATCCGATAAAACTCTTAAATTGAATTTAAATGATTTTCACTTCGAATGAAATAATTAGTTTAGAATTTAAATAATTCACTAATCACCTTTTTGCACTTTTCACTTTAACACTCTTAAACACTGAGTTTAGACTCTATTTTATTATAAGATTTCACTGATGGGATTTTCAAAGAGGATTTAGAAAAACTGAATTTAACTTATATTGAAAATCACTGAATATAACCCTATTTTATTAACACTGTTTAATTAAATTAAAGCTGACTTGTTAAAACTACACTGATGGTATTTATTTTTTTCAAAGAGACTTAAAACTGATTCTAACACTTTTCACAAAATCTTTTCACAAAGTCCAGGGACTTATTAATTACCTGATTCTACGTACACACACGCATAATCGCACCTCCCGTACTTTCAAGCTCCACAAAATTCCCGAAAACTGTCTCGAAACCTCTCGTGCGCTCGCTTTTATTCTGTCTTCAATACCAAAATGACTTAAGTCGATTTCACCCTTCAGGCAATTAGATCATTAATCAACTCGTAAATTTGAACAAATCTGCCACTAATTTTGATTATCTAAATCTGGTCACTTATTCGGACGACCCAGTCACATCTCGGTGACGCCTCCAAATTTCCCGTCTTTGTCCTCTGCAGTTGCAGGGCTGGATCAGCATCCTTTAATTGTTTTCATAGAGTTCGTCGTAAGGTTAGATGTGTTTTTCTAGCTGTGCTTAATTTCGTTTATTTTTCTGGGAATATAATCAGTCCATTACCGTACTCCCTACGCACACTTCACATTCAACGTTCCTTATTTAATTCTTTATTTTATAAAGAATTTTCCCTCTAATTTTTGTTATTTTCGGGATTGCGCTTCATCATTCAGTCACTATTGTTCCTGTCTTAGCAGGCAAGTTCATGTTCGCACTGGATTCCCTCAATCCAATCACGTTTATTAGTGTTTACCTTTATTTCATCCTTCCTCTGGTTATTATGGCACTTTAAATTCGTCTCCACGCTCCTATGATGTGCGAAAACCCCCCCCATCACTGTATTTTTATCGCATTTAGCCGAAATCAACTTCATAATGCTGCTATTTTCGTGTATATTCCAGTTCTTGCCAATCTGTCGGTCTGTATGCGTCCTTTCTTCCAAGGCCAAACTTTATATTCAAATTTCGCTTGGAAAACAGAGTTAAAATGTTTCCATTCATATCTTTATGCATTATCTCAGTTTAAGCGTACAGGGCAGTACTTCTAACCATCTCAATCTTTATCCACCTTAATGTCATTAGACCCGAAATGAACATTATTTTCGCCCCTTTTCACCGTTTCGCCACTGTAATTAAATATTAAGGCGTTACCCGTATTGCATCTTGTTCCCTCAAAAATAGTCATTAATTTTTGATTTATATGGAGTCATTATTATGAAATCTTTGTACCTCAGCCATCAATTGTAGCTAATGTGTCTGCCTGTCAATCTAATGCATTTGGTTTTAAATAAACAGTTCCATTTGTCTAATGTTAAACTTTATGGCTAATTCCAGTCTAATTGTCTCTCTAATGATCGTGGATCTTGTATTGTTTATTTCAATATAAACATATGTATTTATGAATCAGGCCATTGTATTCAATCTCACCGATCCAAAACCATTGGTTCCTCGGCCGGTAATTGCCTAGTACGATCCTCTCAAATTTGTATATCGATTACGCATTTTTCTTGTTGATCTGTAGATGTAGTTTCCCTCCATCATTCCAAACTATAATTAAAACACTTAGTTTTGTTTTGTTTTCACCTCTCTACACAGTTTTTTCAGGTTCTCCTGAGTCTACTCTACCCTCACGTGTTAATTTCACTTATTAAAAGTTTCTTGTCCTTTCCAGATAAGTCTATCATACTTTATTTGATTTCGAATGACAATCAATCCTTTTTTTCCATTTGTATCAATCTCTCTTCGTTTCTTACACCGAAAGTTTATGATCAATGTATCTCCCGTGTGAACATGCTTATCTTATAGTACATTAACCCTTCGACTCGATGTCTTCGTTCCCAGGTTAATAAATAATGTAGATTTCTTCTTTGTCCTGTCAAAAGCCCACTGTGATTGGCTAATTTCAGTCATAAATTTGGGTAGGCTCATCCCACTAGAACGCCTCTTTTTTCCAATTACAGTCTCCTGCACCTATTTCAATAAAATTCGGTAGGTGTCTCTAGTGTGATGATTTCTTCGTAATTGAGGTTTAGCTTTCATTAAATACATTTTCTTTTGGAGGAAACCTATTTCATCACAGTATCGAGATGAACATTATTTATGTAAGTATTCTTATCAATAATTTAAGGAGTTAAGAATATTAAAAATATAAGTGTATATCAACAATGTACAATTTAACGAATTATAACGTTACATTATTTAATTGACGAATTTCGTTATTTTGATTTTTTACATTGAAATGTTCTTTGATCGCTTTGAGTAGGATTTTGTCGTCTTCGATTTTTCTGATATTATCAGGTAGGTTATTAAAGTATTTTTTGCCTAGAAATGTGTAATGATGTTGTGCAAATGAGGTGTTACATTTTTGTATTGGAAATATATGTTTTTGACGAGTGCGTCTTTCAGTTGAAAAACTGTGATTTTGTTTTTCTTTTATTATTTGAATTATTATGTTTTTTCGGATAAGATCATTAAATTTTAGTACTTTAAATTCTTCAAATATAAGTTGAGTTGGATAATCTCTCGGTTTTTTCAATATTATTTTAACAATCAGACGTTGTACAATTTCAATAGGTAGGAGATTAGTTTTGTATGCGGATCCCCAACTGGTTATACTGTATTGGAGATTCGATTGTACTAATGCGTAGTAGACTGAAGTTAAATTTTCCAATGATAGAAAGTTACGCAGTTTCAGAAAAATATAAATTAATTTCCTTATTTTGTTAATGGTAAGGTTAATTTCATCTTTCCATTTAAGGTTTTTGTCCATTATTATTCCTAAGTATTTAATTTTATTTGAAGTGTGGAACAATATATTGTACAGTGATTTGTATTATGTTCTTTAAAGTTGTCGTGTATAATTATGTCAAAATTTTGTGGAATATCGTTTGATTTTATTGCGAATGTAGGTTTAGGAATAGTAGGTTTATGTCAAACCAGTATTTGAGTAGATTTATGTCTTCTGTTGCTTTTTGTTTTACTCCTTCCCATGTATTATCACTTTCAATGAGTACTGTATCGTCCGCGTATGAGGTTATACTACCTAGAATTGACTGTGAGAATATCCCGTTTACATATAAGATAAATAGTAATCGACCCAGTACCGTTCCTTGTGGGATTCCATATTCAGACGTCTCTTCATCGCTGTATATATTGTTTATTTTGACATACTATGCCTAAACATTTTTTACTCTTATCTAGGTTTTTGTATATGCGTGAAGTAACGTTTGCAATTGCATCTTGGGTGCTGCGCGCTTTTCGGAATCCATATTGGTTATTGTGAAGTATTTGGTTGTTTTCAATAAATTCCATGAGTTGAGATTTCACAATTTTTTCGAATATTTTTCCAATATTAGAGTTTAGAGAAATTGGTCGATAGTTGGTAACATAAAGGGTGTTTCCACTTTTAAATATAGGCGAGATAATTGTTTTCTTATAATTTGATAGAAATATTCCTTTTTAAGGCTCAGATTAATCAGGTGAGTTAATGGTTGTATCACATAGTTTTTAATAGATTTTACAATTTGGATCGTTATATTATCATATCCTGGCGACGAACCTCTGTTCATATTTTCAATTATTTTTAAAATATCTACTTCACTAGTCATTTTAAATCGGGACAATGAGTTTATATTTAGTATATCTTCAATAATTGGTTTTGTAGTTGATCCTTTTGTCACGTTAATTTTTTTGGCGAGGTTTTGCCCAACTTTTGCGAAGAAGGAGTTGAATACATTTGCCCATCTTTTTGGATTTACACTGGCGTTTATTTTTATTTTATTTTATCTTCAATTTCATTGATTGGTTTATTTTGTTTATCATTTTCTATTGCACAATTAATTGTTTTCCAGATTATTTTTGGGTTATTTTCGGAGTTTATTATTTTATGTTTATAATACTCATCTTTACTGATTTTAATTATGCGTGTCAGCTTATTTTTGTATTTTTTATATTTGCAATCCAATTCTTTGTTATTCGGGAAATTAACTGTTTTTTTTTTAAGTTTACTTTTTCTCTAATTGAATTTAATAATCCCTGAGTGATCCACGGTTTCAAGAATTTATTTTTAGCTAAATTTCGGTTTGGAATTTCCGTTTTAGAGTTTTCTATATGTATCGCTAAAATGTTTTCAAAGTTATTTGAGCATAATTCAACCTCTTGACAGTCGATTACTTGTTTTCAATTTTTCAATTAATTTCTCTATGTTTAATTTGGTATATGATTTTTTTACTGACATGTTTTTTGTGTGAATTTTTTTTCCATCATCGTACAAAAATATACATGTATGATGGTCTGTAATGTTATTTTTCCATACAATGGTTTTAATTTTATGAAGATCCTTTAAGTTAATATTTGTCCAGAAATTATCTAAACAGGATGGTTTTTGACTTTGAATTTCACGTGTGTTTTCATTAGTGCACGATTTAAAATTATTTTCAGTCATACAATTTAAGTATTCATGTTAAATTTTACTATCATTATTTTTGTTAATGTTGATATTGAAATTTCCCGTTATTATGCAATTCTTATTTTTGAATTTTGATATTATATGCCGTATTTGTTCAATAAATACGTTAGCATTAGATTCATGGGTTCTGTATATTGCTATTAAAGAATAATTCGTTTTGTTGTTGCTAAGTTGAATTTCTATGCAGTTTGTTGAGTCTATATTGTGTTCCGAAATTGTTACAATGTTAAATTTATTATGTACCCATACCACGATTCCACTATTTTTATTAATATTTGTGTTTGTTTGTATGTAAGTATATTCGTGTAGATTGTAATGTGGTGAGTCACTATTTGTGAACGTTTCCGTTAACACTATGACTCCCGGCTTTACTTGAAGATTATTTATATTGAGAATAAATTCTTTAATGTTTTTTTGAAGGCTACGTATATTAAGGTGGATTATTTCTATACCAAGGAATTTGTCTGTGATGATTTCGTTACACTCTTTTGCACTATGACTCTTTAATTCACTGATTTTGAAGCTGTTTTCCAGTTGTATGTTAATAAAGTCTTCCATTTTGTCGAATGTATTAATTGATGTTATTTTTTTTTCTTTTTACTGGTATTCAATTTTACGAATTTCATATTCATCATTCTTTTTCGGTAGGTACATTTAACATCATTTGCTTTATGGTCCGTAGTTACATTTGTTTTGTATATCGTATTTGTTTTGGTACAGTTGAAACACTTTGGGGTTTTGTCCTTTTTCACTCAATCCTTAAATGCATGTTCTTCGCTGCAATACATGCATCTTGGTTTATTCATTTTGTTAAGGCATTTGATAGAGGTGTGTCCAAAACCAAGACAATGGTAACAATGCATCAGAGGGTTGCAGTCCTCAATATAGTCCTCTTACGAAGCCTATATTTATTCGCTGTTTCTCAATTAGTTCCTTGCGAATTTGGGCACTTGTTTCAATAATAACACTGCACAGTTTGTCACTCTTCTTGTTTTTTTTAAAAATTTCATCACTTTAATTTGATCCAAATTTTTGATATCTTGATTTTGACTAATAGTCATTCGTGAAATTTTTTTCGCATTCTTCGTTGTATTCAGCACTCACGCCTTGAATTATCATGCATGGTTTCTTTTTTTCAATATATTTGGCGATTATGCCAAATTCAGTTTTATTAATTTCATCTCTCAATGTTTCGGCGTCCGTTTTCTTCGGACAAGTAATCAAAATCCGGTTTTTTGTTGTTTTTTAAGCTGTTTATTCCAATCCCTAATTTTGAGGCTGATATGGATTCAGAAATGCATTTTTCAATTTCTTCCGAAGTTTTTTTGTCTTCTGCCGATATAAGAATGGCATAATTAGGTTCGTTTGTCCAATGTTTTTTTTCTTTGGTCATCTGGGCATAGGATGGTGCTTTAGTATTTTTATCGATAATTTTTTAGATTTTTCTACCAGTAGGTCGTTACGTTCTATCAATTTGTCTTGAAGTTTTATAATTTTTTCTTTAATTTTTGATGTTTCTGATTTTACTTCATTATCCAGTTCAACGATAATCTTTTCAATGTTGGTTTTTGTTTTTGAATCAGTCACGGTTTGAATTTCTTGCACTTATTTTTTTAGTAAGATAAGTAATTCTTCCACCGTCATGAATGGGTTAGGGTATTCGATGTAATGACAGTACTGCGATACGGGCTCCCGATACGATCGTTATTGTTGTTGCTATACGTGCTCCCGTTGTGAGCGTTAGCTTGATACTGATCATGTCTGTAATCTTGTTCTTTTCATATTGACCTCGAGAAATAAAAGAATTAAAAGAAACGGTTTTTATTCCAAATAATGTCAGGAATTACTGGTTAAAGTAAGTCAAGTACGTCCCTTAAGGCGAAATAGGTAGACTTGACCTGAAATTTGGCATTTTTGAGGCCACTTTTAGACGTATGGACACTTTTCTAGAAAAAAACACAAATTGATTTCGAAAGATTGTTATTTTTATTTTATTTATTTTTATTTTATTTATTTATTTATTTATCAAAAGAAAGTACATATTACATATTGGATGCTTTGCCTGTCCAACTAGGAAAGTTTCCCGTTCTAGGACAGACAAATTGACATGTTTAGTTCATATTATTACTGAAATGTACATAATTACATAACAAAAACCAAAAAAAAGTTTCATTTTTCTCTGAAACTAAGTTGTGTAATAAAGAAAATGTATATAATAAATATAAGTACACATACATTGTTTTGTGAGAAGTAGAAAAAATTTATAATTAAGGTAGCATATATTATAATCGGATTTACCGAATTAACCTGGTAACATAAAATATTAAAATTTACAGAGTATGAGGTAAGCGTTGTAACTAGAATGTGTAATAAATTATGTGCATGATTGTTTTCACTGAATTAAAACATGAATTCAGAACAAATTATATTATACGACAATACGAATATACACCGCGCTCATTTCTTGAACTACTGCTAAAATGTAAAAACAATAACTATATATATAGATAGAAATATAAACTATGAAACATAAACTATGAATATAAATACATAGTACCTGATTTAGTGCTACTTTGGTGAAATTGGTGCATTACTTCGTACGCCATATTGTGTTATGTATTTATTATAAATCATTACCGTAGTAGGTAACAAGTTTCACACAGAGTTAGTGTGCGACGTACAAATGTGATACGCTTTACAGTAGTGATGTACCTAATGAGCAGACAGGCTTCAGGGGCGCATAACCATAAATCTTAGGTTGAAAAACATCAGAAGGTATAAAAACATCAAAATGGATGTCGAAACATTGCGGAGCAATATCAGAACTCAATGAAGTGTGGTAGGAATTTTGGTCTAGTGATCAGGAAAGTTTGGTGATTTTGTTTAACAGTTATACAGCATACGTTCACTTTCGACTCTCCCTAAGTTTAGAATCCAATCATTGACTAATTTACGCAGGACGCTTCCACTTTTCAATTTCCAAGAACCGGGTATAAGGTTGAACATTTTTGGACCTAGGTAAGAATATTGTCTTTGAGCAAGGGATGTCATAGTAGCAAGAGGAACTATTGGATTCCTCCCTGCATGTCGGGTGTTGTGATAATGTTCTACGGAGGGGAAGAGGTGACGATATTTTTGTGTGTATAATATAACTTTTCTTATAAATAGTTGCCTCACATCCAGAACTCCTATCTCTTTGAATAAATCATTACTGGGGTATCTAAATGGTTTTTTAAGTATGACCCTTAGTAGTGATTTCTGTGCTTTGGCTAAGGGGTCCAGAATTGATTTGGTACATCCTCCCCATCCTAAAGATGCATATTCAAGTAAAGAGTTGCACATGGCATAGTACATTAGTTTTAGATCTTTTGCGCACAGAATATTTCTAATCGCCATGAAAAGATGCGTGAGTTTTCTGACCTTTGTGGAGATTGAATAGATATGTTCATTCCATCTCAGATTCTTGTCTACAATAATTCCTAGATATTTTATGCTATCCACATACTCTAAGGTATTGCAATTGCAAGTGTTTGGGTCATTGCAATGGTGTATAATAATTCTTTGAGTTTCTCTTGGTTGTCCCGCTTGAGTTGCACTGAAGCAAATGAATTTAGTTTTGTCAGTATTGAGAGTGAGAAGATTATTATCTAGCCATTGTTTTACCTTGTTAATACCAATTTCTGCATTACTATGAACTTCATTCCAATTTTTGCCTTCAAATAATAATACTGTGTCATCGGCAAAGGTGATAATATGATCGGCAAATGAACTGTTACATAATTCATTTATATAGATATTGAATAAAAGTGGTCCTAGAGTGCTTCCTTGAGGTACACCAAAGTTTATATCAGCCGGATCGCTTAGAGTATCGTTAATATTCACTCTTTGGCTCCTATTTTCTATATAACTACCTAACCACTTAAGTAGCTGTCCCTGAATGCCGATGCGCTGTAGTTTTTTCAAGAGAATTTTGTGTGAGATAGTATCGAACGCTTTGGCTAGATCCAAGAAGAGCGCAATGCATTTTCTTCCTCTATCTATATTGTTGGAGATGATTTTCGTCAGGTTTGTAATGGCATTTTCAGTGCTCAATCCTGGTCTGAAGCCATACTGTCTATTGGAAAGGATATTGTTTTTTTTAAGGTAATGACTTAGACGATTCTTTACAATTTTCTCAATAATTTTCGAGATTGAATTGAGCAAAGAAATTGGCCGGTAATTGTGTATCTGCGATTTATCTCCATTTTTGCGAAGCAGTATAACAATAGAGTGTTTTAAATGATTTGGAAATTTTCCTGAATTGAAGCTTAGATTGGAAATATACGCGATTGGAGTTGCTATGAAGGATTTAGTAATTTTTAGCAGAATTTATGAAACGTTATCAGGACCACAAGCATTCGATGACTTAAGTTCGTCAATTATATTTATGACTTCGTTTGAAGTTGTTTGGATGTTGTCTAATTTATGACCGAAATTAGAGATTTTTAACTTAGCGAGATCGGATTCTGTTGTATTAAGATTGTTGAGAATTTTTTTCGCAAGTGTGACTCCCACTGACGTGAAATAATTATTGGCAAAATTCGCAATGATTTTTGGGTCTGAGGTGTTCGCGTTATTGATGTTCAGTGATTTAATATCGGAAGATTTATTTATTTTTGTTTTAGTTATATTGCGAAATGCTTCCCATAAACGTTTTGGAGTACAGTTATTTTCGTAAATTATTTTTTTATAATAATTTTCTTTGGCCGATTTTATTAGTTTTTTGCAAAAGTTCCTATAATTTTTGTAATGAGCTTGTACTATAATATTTTCAGGGCACCTATTCGCCTTTTTATGAAGTTGGTTCCTAATGTTAATCGATTTGATAAGGCCAGGGGTGATCCATGTCGTAAGTTTTATTTGTTTATGTGGTATAAGTTTATTGCTTGTATGTTTAGAAATATATGAATGTAATTTAGTGATAAATTCATTCATCGATGAGTCGGCATCAGTTTGGTCTAGAACATTTTGCCAGTTTTCTGAGCTCAAGTCTTCAATTGAGTTATTATAGTTTATTCTTGCAACATGTTTAATTTTAGCAGGATTAGGAGGTTTGTTTTAAGGCAGAGTGCTGTTGTATAGTGATCTGAGATTGTAGAGTGAATGACAAATGAGTCAACATGGTTAATTTTTTTGACGTTGATGTGGTCAAGACAAGATTTACTCATGCCCTGCTCACGAGTAGGGCTAATAATTGTCTGAATGAACCCATTTTCAGTTAGCAAACATGGGTAATCGTTGGATTGGCGGTGGTATTCGGTAATTGTATTGATGTTGAGGTCGCCTATAATTATTTGCCGTTCTATATTTTTTGAGCTGTTGATAATTGATTGGAGTGAATTCAGAAAAGTGTCAATATTTTGAAAAGAGGGTGATCTGTATATTGCAAAAATACATAGATTATTATTCAATACAATTTTCAGGCAGTTGGCTTGTGATAAGAAAATTTCATCAACTTGAGATTGAAGTCCGTCTCTGATGTATACAACGATCCCGCTAGACTTATTAAGATATATGTTTGTGTGGTGTTCAGAGTAATTGTGAATAACTTTTGAGGTGTAATCTTTACTAAGCCAGCATTCCGATAAAATAATAACGTCGAATTGGTAATTGAATTGATCCAGAAAAATTAAAAAATCGTCAATATTAGAAATGCTTCTTATATTTTGGTGTATAATTTTAACGCCGTAAGCACACCATTTATAGTTATTTAGATTGTTCATATCATCAATGACATTCATGTTAAGATCTATGCCGGAATCATTTCCGGTATCATAATTTAATTGAATCATAAGTATGTGTTGGTTGTGTGTTGTATAGAAGTTGGTTCCCGAGTAATATATAATTAAATGCGATTCCAAATGTAGTTAAAATGGTAAATGTGCTTAATATAAATAATATAGTACAAATGTTGTAGTTAGATGTAGTACTATTAATGAGATAGCAAGAAGTAAAAACAAAATGGTAGCAAGAATTGCTTGATATCAAATGAATTAGAAAACGGTAGTAAATTATACAAATATGATTAATATATAATAATATAGTATAAATAATGTAATTAGATATAGTACTATGAAAGAGATAGCAAGAAGACAAAACAATAATAATAATAAAAATAAGGTAGCAGGAACTGCATAACATACATAACGAATGAATTCCAGAAGGGTAGGAAATGAAACAAATATGGAGAAATATAGAGCGAGACATAAATG
Source organism: Hesperophylax consimilis (assembly GCF_061612785.1). Taxonomy (NCBI): domain Eukaryota; kingdom Metazoa; phylum Arthropoda; class Insecta; order Trichoptera; family Limnephilidae; genus Hesperophylax; species Hesperophylax consimilis. The sequence goes on along the minus strand of NC_142856.1, from coordinate 25,575,487 downwards.
CACGGGTCAAGACATACCTCGAAAGAATAGCCATTAATTCAAATTTATCAAAGCGCAACCAATTTGCTTTCGTCTGAGATAACAATGGCATTAGTTCCCTCGTTTTTACGAAGATAAATTTGCCCCCGTTTAATCCAAAAAAAGCGATATTGTTTCTCCTTCGCCGCTGTTCGTGTCTTGTACCACAGCTGTTTACCGCGAAATGTTAGTTGTTCTGAAATGAAGATCGGCGAGCAGGAACCAGCTATACCGATGTTTGAGGTGTTCAATTTGTCTTCTGGATTCTGTTTGTTTTTGTTGAAAGTTTTTACGTCTGTTAACAGGTTTTCTCTTGCTATGTTCGTTTTGAATTTAACAATGATTTCTCTCGGATGACTCTTGTTGTTTTTTTTTTGCTGCGCGATGAATGGCATCAATGTCCTTTGTATCAGTGGAGGACTTTGTTGTTTTGCAGATATTGAAAAAAACGTCTTGCAGATTTTCTCCTTTGATTTCTGGGATGCCTCTTATTTCTATGTTGTTCGCTTTGAGTTCCCTTTCCTGCATGTCCACACATTTTTCCAAGACATAAATCCTAGCTTCCAGGGTTGAGTTCTTTTTAGTGAGTTCATCATTTTTTAGTTCGATGTCACGGATTCTAGCCATGAAATCCTCATATTGAGAACTCATAAATTGAATACTTTCAAGTATTTTGTTATTCTGATCTAGAATATCATTTTGTGTTTTTTCCAGATTGGACGTCTTGTTCATGACTAGATCTTGAATATCTTTAAGATTTGTCGGTGTCTGAGCGGCGAGCGCTGAACTAACATCCGTAACTTTTTTAATCTGCTCCAAAGGTTCAGTATCACTGATTGTCTGTAACGGGCTAGCAGCGCCGGGCTTGGCTGAATTGCAATGCTTGCAAACTTGTTGAGATCGCCGTTCTTGATTAAGTCGACGATATGTGTTCTCAATAATACCTCCGCAAGCCAAATGAAATGCGCCTTTGCATGCGGCACACGTGAATTTTAAATCATCAGTACGTAGAGTTACTGAGCACACTTGGCAATGCATCTTGAATTAATGTTTTTTTCGTACTACCCGCGTAAAAGCAAATTGTATTGTTTATAGTTTTGCTGATTTAATTCGGAAGGAACTTTAAATCACTCGGATAATATAAAAATTATTTTAGAACTTTGTAGTACGAACACGTAACACTCCGAGTAACTTTTAATTTGAGCGTTATAGTTTTTAAAATACACTTTACTACGGAGCAAGTTAATATGAACTATTCACAGGTATAGAATATTGTTGCTTGAATTTTATCTTATAAAGTAAGATGTAAAATATTGAAAAATAATATTATTTTCATATCATAATAAAGTGTTACCGTTGGAGGATGCGCAGATTTGTTGCATTTTCAAAGGTGAAGTTGTACTATACAACAAATATTTCAAATCATATAATAATACAGTATAAACAATCAATAAATTATCTATCATATGTATGTATAAGAATTTTGTTTTTATTTCGAATAAAATTACTAATAAATAAATCCGAGCACGCGTTTTGTGACGAAAATCCCTCAATTGGACTATTTATTTATGGTCTTACAAATTGGTATAGTTCAGATTTTTTTAGAAAAATAATTTACCAAGACATTATTGAAACATTAGAAATAATTTATGACCAAAAATATATATTCTTAAAGTACATAATAGTAATTAATTTCGATTCGCGTTTGTTGTTTGTGATTACCCCGGCGCAACCCGAAATTTTATCATTCCCCGCTGCGACAGGGCGGCGAGCGGACGTCTATTCCACGCCAGTCTACTTGATAACATTTTAAAGAAATTCCTCGCTTAAAAATGAGGAGGAAAATACCCTCGGAAAAAAGTTTTATTAGATAGCACAAATTACGACATCAAAAACGTACATGGGAGATATATTTTCAGAAAAAACAAAGGTTAGTGATATTTAATTATCCGTGTACATTGTACGTACTTATACGCTACAGAGTCGTTCGAAATAATCAGTCAGAATAAGCACATATTTTTTATAACATTTGACGATAATTTTGTGTTGTTTAATTTCCAGGGAAAAGAATCAACTATGGACAGGAGTTTATGTCTGTCATCGTTTTTTCATGTATAAATGTTAAAACTTATGCCAAAGTACGTGGAACTGTTTGTGATTGGTAGTCAAAAAGTGCCACTAACCAAATGAATTTCGATTCGTGGTGTGCGATTCAAATCATTTTTTTGTTCATAATTTCTATTTTATTGTCCAATTCACTATTACATTGGTATAATTCAACATATTTAATATTTTTTGTGTTACTTTTTGTCAGTTTCATAATGTCATATTGTGAATTGAGCTTCTTGTTTTAGGAAAAAAAACAAGGTTATTTTTGACATACTAACCTATGATTTTTCAATCGAAATTTACTCGTGAATTTAATAACATTTCGAAAATTAGACGAGTCAGGTCGCTCCTCATGAAAACAAATACATGCAATCGCATAACTACATATGTAGGTAGGTACCGTAGAAAATAGTTGGAAATAAAACCTAGTTTTAATATACAGGGTGTATCGGCACTAACCCGACAAACTTTAACCAGCTATTCCTTAGCACATTTGGAGTAAAAAATGTTATGTACACTTTGCTGTCCGGTAACATTTTTTTTCTTTTAAAAACAAAAAATAAATAAAATTTCCACACTCCGCTACTGCCCACAGTATAGGGGTAAAATAATTGGCAACGCCGCGCTACTGTCATCTCTTTCACACATATTCTGTCTCAAGTCCCGTGTGGTTCCCGCCACCCCGTCTCGTATCAGTGGTCAGTGCTGTTTTGGGAGTTCGCATGTCATCAAGTTTCTAGTTTCGTTTTTGTTTTGTTATCTAAGTTTTTACTGTTGAAATATGCCCCTCAATTATCCACCTGCCGAGCAAGCAGATATTGTTTTTGTTTATGGATTTTGCAATGGAAATTCACGAGCAGCCGTAAGGGAGTATCGCATGAGGTTTCCTGGAAGACGCGTCCCACACCATGCTACCTTTGTCCAGGTTTGTACCCTATCAATTGTTTATTGAAACTATTTACATTCATTGATAATGCCAAAAAGCGCTTTTGAAATTTAAACTGGGAACATTAAAAACATAACAAGGGGCCACCAACTTTAAAAATGTAAATTGTACTTTAGGTGATTTGTGTTCAGTGGTCACTAAACGGCGTTTTAAAAAGTTAATTAATTTTAATCTCTAATAAATGCATCATTCACTGCAATTGAATTCACTCCCTTTCTCACCATGGGATTATTTAAATTACTTGAATTCAATTTCACCCCTGTGAATCCAAGATATCAACCGTACCTAGTTAAGAAAATTATAATTTAAAACACTTTGTTATACATTTTACTATAAAAAAATGAAATAAATGAAGAGAAAACGTAAGTTTTCTGATATGTGCCTAAAATAAGTGTTCTTTAAAAATAAAATGAGTGAAAAAGCCCGCGATTGTTTATTTGACATTATTACTGAGCTGAATAATAAAAGCAGTTGTTATTTGTTGTTTTGTTTCAGATGTATCAACAATTGCGTGACTGTGGCATCGGACGGATTGAAGGCGCCGGCGGAGGACACAACATCGTTCCTGTGGCAGTTGAGGAGAGAATCCTGAACTTAATTACCGAAGACCCCACGCTGTCCGTGCGTCGGGTCGCTCTGATGATAGGACACAGGGAACACATGGCGGTATGGAGAGTTCTGAAGAAGCACGGGCTCAAACCTTTTCACTATAGGCGCTGCCAAGGCCTCATGGAGAATGACCACTTTTCCAGAGTCGTGTACTGCAGAAGAATGCTGCATAATGTCATAAGAGATGCAGACTTCATGAAAAACATATTGTTTACCGACGAAGCACAGTTCACTAAAACAGGAGTGCTAAATGTGCACAACTTGCACCATTGGGCTGAACAAAACCCCAAGCTTGTTCGGGAGTCGTCGAGCCAGGACAGATTTTCCATCAACATGTGGGCAGGAATCCTGGGAAATCAAATACTCGGTCCAATCGAGTTGCCTCCCAGACTAAATGGACCGATGTATTTGGAGTTCTTACAAGTGCAACTGGGCGAGATTCTGGAAGATGTGAACCTCGAATTACTACGGAGAATGTGGTTCCAGCACGATGGAGCCCCACCACACTATTCGATTGCCGTGCGGAACTACTTGGATGTCGAGTTTCCTGGTCGTTGGATAGGCCGTGGAAGTCCGGCCATTGCTTGGCCACCAAGATCACCCGACCTGACCCCCCTGGATTACTACCTGTGGGGGGCTCTCAAGGAAAAAGTGTATGCTAAGCCAATAGCCTCAAGAGAGCAACTGCTCGAACGAGTGATGGAAGCCGCTGCAGAAATTAAAGCAAATCCTGCAAACTTAAATAATCAAAATATAACAAGACTACACGCTTGCATCGAAAATAATGGTAGTCACTTCGAACAAATGCTCCAATAAAAAAATTAACATAAACTACATGTCCGCATTTTCATTTATTATTTATTGGTAAAATTCTCACAATGTCATTCATTTACACATCAATATTACCTACATATCAATATTTAATAAAATCTGTAGAAGAGTATGCCCGTCGGCATTCAACAAGTTTTTCGACAAGTGTGTCGAAAAGCGTCTTCTCTCTTTCCTACACACTAAATATTAATGGTTAAAAATGAGACGACTGATGCTTGTAAGCGCGCCAATACGTAAAAACAACGAAACTCGAATAAGAATTGCCAGGTGGGTTTTTTAATCGCTTTAATCTGACTTTAAACAATAATTAAACACGTAAACATTATTTAATATAATATTACAGTACAGTACTTTGAACCTTCGCAATAAATTTATTTGATTTTAAGTTTAGTTTGTAGAACTCCATTTCAATTTAGAGATTTTTTTTATTTTAACAGTCTTATTAAAAAATTTATAAAAACAGTGTGTTTATAAACAAGTTCTGCTAGTTGTAATTATTATTACGCGTGACAGCTGTTTCACCTTCTGACGGCATTATCAAACTTTGGTAAAGCCACTTACAGACGACGTAAGTGATAACTTTCTTTTTTTATTATTCTGGCTTTATTGATTTCCGAGTAAATTGTCGTAAATTATTATTTGCTAATCCCAATATTATTTGCTAATGCTAATAATTAAGTGAAATTTTAAACAATGCAATAATAGGATTATTGCATTGTTAATTTCACTTAATGTCGTTGGTATTTCCAACTGATGACTCAGGGGTTTATTTCCCTGAATAATTAAGTATTTTGGGGTCTAATTATTATGCATTTCATTACATCCGATAATTTAAACAATTTTTATGTTGAATTGGGGTAAGTTTTATGGCTAAGGGAAGGAGTGGAAGGTGAGGAAGTACCTGGATATTCAGATCTGGTCACCAAATACGGCTAGTCATTTCAAGCAACGTTTAAATTCTAAACCTGGATATTCAGATCTGGTCACCAAATACGGCTAGTCATTTCAAGCAACGTTTAAATTCTGAACCTGGATATTCAGATCTGGTCACCAAATACGGCTAGTCATTTCAAGTAACGTTTAAATTCTAAACCTGGATATTCAGATCTGGTCACCAAATACGGCTAGTCATTTCAAGCAACGTTTAAATTCTGAACCTGGATATTCAGATCTGGTCACCAAATACGGCTAGTCATTTCAAGCAACGTTTAAATTCTAAACCTGGATATTCAGATCTGGTCACCAAATACGGCTAGTCATTTCAAGCAACGTTTAAATTCTGAACCTGGATATTCAGATCTGGTCACCAAATACGGCTAGTCATTTCAAGCAACGTTTAAATTCTAAACCTGGATATTCAGATCTGGTCACCAAATACGGCTAGTCATTTCAAGCAACGTTTAAATTCTGAACCTGGATATTCAGATCTGGTCACCAAATACGGCTAGTCATTTCAAGCAACGTTTAAATTCTGAATTAATTAATCAATTACGAAAAAGCGTGGGGTTAAGAATATTTTTTTTAAATTATAGTTGTAATTTATTGTCGATTTTTTAAAAAAATTGCGATATTTTAAATAAAATTTAATAATTATTGTTTAAATAAATTAGCAATCTGGCAGCATTCATTTGCAGGTGGTCAATCCAATGCAGTCATGACGTTTGTGTGAGTGCTTTCCTTTGTCTCAGTGTGTTGCGCAGCAGTTTTATATGAACCGTTTTTTGATTCATCGGGATTGTTTTTAAAACTATACATTCTTTGTACCTTCAAATTAGTGGAAATAAACTTAAGTGTGTCAAGCTGCTCGTTATATTCCGGTAATTCTGGAAGGCTTTTAACATAAGCAATAATATTCATAAATCACATTCCGCGAAGTTGTAAATAACTAAATTTATTAAAAAATATACGTTGTAGGATAGCCTAGCAAGTAACATTTTGACAGAGCACTTACGGTGATTTAAAAAACAACGGCGCTGTTCAAATAATCCAATTATTATTATTGATAAGTACCTAAGTGAGGAAAATTGTTTTTAAAAGTGCTCAGAATTATTGGACTTCGATTATAAATTCAGGAAATCTACTAATTAGTTTCTTAGTTTCAAAATTAGACTATTTAATACGTGAAACGCGTAAGAGGTGAAACCAAAGCATTCCAGAGGTGAAACAATTTAGATACAAAAATAAAACTGATGTGTACAATACAAGAAGACAATCAGTGATTCGCATACGAAAAATGTGAATAATCATTATTGTTAAATAAAATATTTCTTTTCTGGTACTGGATTATGTAATACGGGCTTCGTTCGCAGCAACACGCGAGAGTTGCGATGTTGCTTTCAAATTTTGACAAAGGATAAAACAGTGGTGACATGTGGTGAAAATATGTTTAATTAATTTTTTATTAAAAAAAAACGTTACCGGACAGCAAAGTGCACATAACATTTTTTACTCCAAATGTGCTAAGGAATAGCTGGTTAAAGTTTGTCGGGTTAGTGCCGATACACCCTGTATAAGTACTGATCCAAAAACTTCATGCTATAGGAATCAGAGCAAATATGTTAAGCTGGTTAAGTAGCTACATATCTGGTAGAACTTTACTTGTTAAAATAAAATCTTTTTTATCTAAACCATTTTTGGCCACTAGTGGCGTACCGCAAGGTAGTCATCTTGGCCCAATTTTATTTATTGTTTTTATAAATGACATAGTCAACTGCTTTAAAAATGTCAATGTACTGCTATTCGCCGACGATATTAAATTATATAAAGAAATAACTTCCTTAAACGACTGTCAAGTTCTTCAATCTAATATAGACATGCTAAATAACTGGTGTTCACAAAACAATTTATATTTAAATGTAGAAAAATGCAAAATTTTGACCCTTTCCAGAAAAAAAACATCACAATTTTTTGGCTATTCAATAAATAAAACAAATTTAGAAAGAGTAAAGGAAATGCGAGATCTTGGCATAATAATTGATGAGAAACTAGACTTTACGGCCCACATTCAACAAACTGTGAATAAGGGTATGAAAGCATTAGGTTTTATATTAAGAACAATTAAAAACTTTCAATCTTTACAAATCATAAAACTATTGTACATATCCCTTGTTAGAAGCCTGATAGAACATAACTCCATAGTTTGGTCGCCCTTCTACAATGTACATATTCATAATGTTGAAAGAATTCAAAGAAAATTTCTACGCTTCGTCAATTTTAAACTTAACATCCCTTTAGAACACATAAATTACCAGTCATTATTGAATCATTTAAATATTCCGACATTAGAAAACAGAAGAAAAATAAACGACCTAACCTTTTTATTAAAATTATTGAACTCTAAATTCGATTGTTGTGAACTCCTGCATTTAATAAATCTACACATACCTACACGAACAACTAGGCAAATATCAACATTTTACATACATACATCTCATTCCAACTATAGTTTTCACTCTCCAATACAACGTTTACACAGTCTTGGTAACAAATACTTAAATAACATAAATGTATTTGACAATTTTATTTTATTTTATTTTATTTTATTTTATTTGGAAAACCAACAGTTATAATCATTACAAGGTATGGTGTAGTAAGTGTTAAATTATTTAACCAATAATAGGTTTTCACTAAGGTATTTTAATTATTTAGTGAACATATATAATATTTATGTTAGAAAAAAAGTTACAATTAGCCTATAGGGATGGGATGGCGGAAGGGAGGGGGATGGGATGGATCTAGTCTGTGTAATGTGTAACATGTACGTATGTGTATTAATAAAAAAATAATAATGATAATATAATTATTTATTGATTTTAGGTTTGAAATTGTGGGGTGCTGAGTTAAATAAGTCTAATTTACTGTATGAAGTATTAAAATTGTATGAAGCACGGTGAATAAAAGCATTTTGTTTTGAGTTAGTGTTACATTGAGGGATGTTTAATGTGTGATTTTGTCTGGTTTGTCTGATGGGTACTCTTAATTGAATTCTTTCTAGTAATTCCGGGCAATCTATCACAGAGGTGGCAATTTTTTGTAAAAATAGTACGTCTGCGGAGTTTCTACGACTTTCCAGTGACGAAATCCTGAAAAACGCTGCTGACTCCTCGTGACTCAGATGAGGACGATAGGCCCGAAAATCAAGGTATCGTAGAAAACGATATTGCACTTTCTCAATCCTTTCTATGTGTGACTTATACCTAATCTACAATAATTTGAACTTGGCCAACTTTAAACGGAGTATGTGCGAACTATTTTTACCTAATTTGTAAACTATTGTTATACTTTCTTATTATCATTATGGTTGATTTTGTGGATTTTGGAAGATTTTATATTTTTCGTCTCACTTACTCTATCCATACCTATATTTTAAAATTCTTATATTTTATGTAACATATTTTGTCAACTCTGATATTTTTTTATGTAACCTGTATTTTGCTAACACTGATTTTTTTATTTTTTTAAATTTTTTTATATGTAATCTGTATAACTAAAAAATAAAGATGTACATTATTATAGGTAAAAGCCCTATGGGCGTTGAAATAAATAAATAAATAAATATATATACTACTTCAGTTGTAAGGAATAAACTCTATTTTCAATGTCATACATATCAAATCAAGTAATACTTTAAAGATAAGTATTAGAAATAAAACTTACCGGTAATACCTTTCGGACAAACGAATAAATAAGTAAAACAAAAGATTTTTACTCACCTTTGGAAAACTCGTGTAAAATATTTAAAAAAAAAAAACAAATTAAACAAATATTTGAATTTTTTTTTAAATGTATATTCATATACCTACATATTTTATATCTACCATGTCAACAAACTGCATTTGTATTTATTTATGTTTACTCACTCCGACGTATAATTTACAAATATGTATGTAACTACTTATTAGGAAGAAAGCCAAAACCAAGAATTTAACAACAATAATTGTTATTTCATCGGAACCATGCTGTAGTTTTCACAGCCGCGCGTGTTATTCGGCTCGCAGCGGAATGAATTCGGTATTTCTGTCTCGGTCTAAAAAAACGTCCGATCGCGAAACCGTCTTTTAACGAAATTTGAATTCTCGTCTGCTGGTTAAACCGCCCTAACACCCTGTATTTTTGTTTAATACATATAACAAAAGGAACTTCAAAGAAGGGTTAAGTTAGAAATAGTGCGCGCTGATGGATGAGCTCTTCGGGAAGTTATCTAAAATATATAATCTAAAATTTGAACAATATTTACATTAACAGTTTTTGAAGTAAAACTTCTTTACGCACGCTCGACACTTGGGGGGGTAAACTGGTGCCTTACGAAAAGCGTTACACATGCCAACGCTAATCGATGAAACGGTGATCGGAGGAGGGTCTTAATCGATGCAAACAGTGATCGGAGGCGGGAGAAGGAGCTAGAGCTAGCTAACGAGTACTACCGTATTTCAGCATTATATACAGCGTGTACCCGCCATAAGTTAGTGAAGTTTTACTTCACTCGTGTGGTCTAAAGCACACTCATTTTTTTTACATACAATTTACTAAGCATCTTTATTTATTATACTTGATCTAAAATTACACATCATGCAACATATAAATATTATATCCGATGAAAGTATTGTCTCGGTATAGTTCATAGGGGATTTCAAAATTTTATATGTTTTTAAAAGTCCTATTACTCTTTCTATGTGCACCCTTTTGCTAGCAACTTTTCTGTCATTTTCTAAAACACTCCTAGTGATTCTGTTTGTTTTTTTGAAAAATGTAGGAATGTTTATGGTGACACCATATGGTGCGAAGATGTCCTAGACATTAAAACCTTTGTCAGCCATAATAGAATCACCAACATCACACAGGGATAAAAGGTTGCTTTGTTCAATGATCTGGCGATCACTGGAAGAGCCTGCATAGCTTGGAGACACATAATTTATGAGGCCACTAGGAGTAGCACCGATAAGTACTTTAACAGTATTTCTGTTTTATAGGTAGAAAAGGTTGCTCGCTGGGCAGTCGGTAGTGTAGGCCGTTTAATTGGACATTCCGTGCCGTCAATCATTAACCTCGTGTTAGGGTATTTGTCTCTAAAATCAGTTGGAGAAAAAAAAATGACGTTTGATTTTGATGTCCAAAGGTTGAGCTCTTTCCACTGCAGTGATATGAATGTCACCCATGTAATAAAAATATTAGAAACGTCTTTAATATATATAAGATACATTCTTGCAATTTCAAAAAATGTTTTGTGTGTTCTCATATCATTAATGTTAAAAAAAATTGTTCAAATGCATTTATATTATTGGGAGGATTACCATACAAGTATTTTAAACAGTGTGAGACAGCACTTTCTCGTATGACTCTAAACCGGTATAAAAATGAATTGAGGCAGGGTTTTTCTTGTATGTCATTATACTGAACTCAGAGTGTTTTATGGTTTGACGTGAAAATTCTCTTGTTAACCTTTCCTTTTTATTATCTGTCTGAGTGTCTTTATCTAGAGTCGGTCTATCACACGGAGTATCAAAAGGCAATATGACTTCCACTACCACGTCTTTTATATTCACAGGCAACGCTGCGTCTTGTAGATTCACAGGCAACGCAGCGTCTTCTAGATTCACAGACAACGCCGCGTCTTCTAGATTCACAGACAACGCCGGGTCTTGTAGATTCACAGGCAACGCCGCGTCTTGTAGATTCACAGGCAACGCCGCGTCTTGTAGATTCACAGGCAACGCCGCGTCTTCTAGATTCACAGACAACGCCGGGTCTTCTAGATTCACAGGCAACGCCGCGTCTTGTAGATTCACAGGCAACGCCGCGTCTACTAGATTCACAGACAACGCCGGGTCTTCTAGATTCACAGGCAACGCCGCGTCTTGTAGATTCACAGGCAACGCCGCGTCTTCTAGATTCACAGACAACGCCGGGTCTTCTAGATTCACAGGCAACGCCACTTCATCTTGTGGTTTTGGTTTTGTAGAATTTATGTATGTTTTTTTCACGTTTCAGATGCCTTTCCAGTCTGTTTCTTAATTCTAAATTACTTCCTTCTACTTTTATCCAGGGAAATATTGAAGGAACCACACCTTTCAGTAGCTTTTGCCTGTATAGTACATCTGAAAATAAAATTAGGCTCAAACTTTGATACGTGGGTACTTACATAGTGATTTACAACCAGCACAGTGGTCGGCTTTGTTTCCGTAGGAAACTTAGGGCGCCAAACTTTGAGTGACAAAGTATGCCGAGCGCTGTGGTAGATACATGAAACCCTCCCTCAGGGATGGGCATAGGGGCTTATTCGCAAGCAGATCTGATGAGTATTAATGAAAGCCAATTTCTCTAATAGGAACAATAACCTCTATTTCATTTATAAGGTTTTTTACAGAAAAGATATTATATAAACTTACCCCCATCATAGACCGTATATTGTAACCCTATCTATCTAGCTATACTGTTGATGGATGGAGACGCCTTCCTTCAAGGGTCCGCGACTGCTTCAGCGCGGGCGACCAGCCCGCCAACTCCGTCTCTCGTTCAGTCCCAGCCCAGGGACTATCAGTTCCTCCGCAATGGCCTCCGGTTACCATCCCTCCAAGTATTAGCGAAGACCGCAAAGCGTGTGTGGTGAGGCGGGAAATAGGCGATTCCGCTCTCAAATATGATACGCAACGGATAAATTGTCAATTACAGCCTGCTCCTGTCAGGTATTACGCGCGAAGCGAGTGAGGATTGCCGCCCTTTTTGAGGATTACTCTCGAAACGGAATCTAGCACCCCGGTGTCCATTGACCGCGTTTCACTGTCCCGGGTTCAGATTTTGAATCGCGCATTAAACGTATTTACTCGCGGTGTTGCACATGAATGCCATAATCCGCGTTTCAGGATCGGATGCCGGGATCAAATTATTCGAGCCTTTGCTCCGCTCGACTTTTAAAATTCACAATCGTAATTAACTTGGCACCTGACATTCCCACAGAGTCCGAGCCCAACTGCACCCTGTGGGTAAGTGCCAAAACCCGCAAGAATAATTCCTATCGTCCTATGTTGCGCTCAAATGTGGTTGTCAAAAAAAAAACCCAGAGACAATAATTGAAGTGATAATCAGTACCTGATAACAATTGTTATGTTTAAATGAACTATTTTCATAACAACTTCCATACTTGCATGATATAAAATACAAAATGGTCTACGTTAAGAAATAATAACAATTTGATTTGTTTTCCTAAAACACTCCTACTGAAAATTAAATTACAATTACGAGATACACAGACATTGGACGAGAAATGCAAAAGTAAATTAGATTGCCAACAATGAAGAATCAGCCGCCCAAAAATCTCGTGCCAGACGGTTTGATAACCGTGTAATAAAATTATTGCAATAGTTAAAAATATGGTTAATTTAAAAAAAGGAAATAAAATATTTTGTCTACCATAATTATTAATGTTAGTTGTGATTGACTACACTTATATTTACGGTTATTAGGTACGTTTGTTAAATAATGTCAACTGCGAAAGAAGGCAAAATATTGTGTATAAAATTTTGTGCATTCTATGTCAAATGTTTCTTTACTTGTTCATTATACTATACCTTTATATTATGAGTCATGTACTTACTGTTATGGTTAATATCATTGACTACATAATCTGTATCCTTGAAATGAGCTTTACAGACTACAGATGTAAGAGTCGGTGCCCATTTTAGACGTCTGATGGAATGAATCCCTTTTAAGTCTCTATCTTTGGGAAACACCCCTATGTCTACACATAGGAACACTACAACAGACATTATTGTAATATTTAAAAACACTAAATTGCGTCAAACGGCCTAAAAATGTATGGGATCTGACAGTTAAACACAAAAAGTTGGATCGGTAGAACAATAGCGCCTCTAGCGACCATAATCTTGCGCAAACGGCCCATTGTAGAGTGTCTTTCTTGTCACAGAAATACGTTGTTAAAAGGTTTGTATTAGATTTAAAAATGTAATTTTTTATAACTATTAAAATATAATGTAGAAGCATGGATTCCGGCTGTCATCAGTTGTTTTGTTTTGCTCTATCTAAAATTATTTTTTTACCATTCTTTTTTGTTTTCTGGCAAAAAAAAAGTGTAGTGTGTTGTGTCTTGAGGTTTCTTCTCCCTCCTGATCTTCCAGGAGTCACTTTTCGCTGCTGATTTCCAGATATTTATAAACTTTTTTTACTTCTGTCATTTTCCATACTATTATTGTAGTTGTTTACTGTTGTGAATAATGGAGGAAGATTTCCCTCCTGGACTCCCTACAAAGCCCCCAGATCCCTCTCCAGACCCCCCAGACGGGGAAAATGTAGAAATTTATGACAGTGATTCTGTCATTTTGACGTCTACCAAAAAAAGGAAATTTACTCCTTCTTCCCCAATAAAACTTGACTCGCCTTCGACTTCACAGTCCCCACCAGCACTTTCTCAACTTCCTCCATCAAACTTTTATTCTCTTCATTCCCGTGGCCCATTCATAGTATACGCCCAAAAAACTGAGCAAGGAAAAACCATCCACCCTCTTGAATTTGGCAAATTCCTATCAAATAGCAAGAATCTTTCAATCAAGCTTGGAGGTGTAAAAGCCGAGGGTCGCTTCCGAATCTCCGTTGAATTCCTCTCGGGGTCAGCTGCTAACAGTTTCATCAAAAATATCTTCATTTCATCTAATTCAAAGTTCAAGGCATATATCCCTACTTTCAATGTCACTCGCATGGGCCTGGTCAGAGGTATCTCGACCGATCTGTCCATCGAAGAAATTCTGTCTTCACTTTCAACCCCCCAACACATTGGCAATCCCATAAAAGCCAGGAGGCTAAATTATAAGGACTCCTCTGAGGGTATAATTTCCTGGAAACCCTCCCAATCTGTCGTTATCACCTTTGAAGGTCAATCTCTTCCCTCCCATATATATTTATTCTTTAACTCATTACCAGTTGAAATGTATACTTATCCCACCACTCAATGTTTCAATTGCTGCCGTTTTGGTCATACCAAAGCTGCATGCAGATCGCAACCCAGATGTTTTAAATGTGGAGAAAACCACACAGCTGACCAATGTCCTTCTTCCTCCTCACCCAAATGTTTTAACTGCTCAGGCTCACATACAGCTATCAACACTTCTTGCCCAGAACAATCTCGCCAAAAAAATATAAAAATTTCTATGGCCTCTCAGAACTTGTCTTTTCTGCAGGCTTCTAAACTATTCCCGCCTGTCAAAAAATCATTTGCTGAGGCTTTATCCAGCAACTCCTCATCCAACCCTCTTCCCTCCTCTACAACAACTTCTTCTCGTTCAACTAAATTCACATACAAAAACGCTATCTCTAAACCGGCTCCTGGATACGATCAGCAACAACACAACTCACTGCTCTTAAATCCCAATGGTTCATCTCTTTCAAATGCCACAAATGGGTGTGCAAATAATTATAATCCGTCCTCAATGAACTCTCTAAAACTTTCTGAAAAACTCTCCCAAGACAATTCTTCATTTATCCAAACTCTTATTATGCTTCTAATTGACCTTATTTCTTCTCAAACTAATCTACCGTCCAACGCTGCTACTATTATTTCCACATTAAAATCATTTATTCAAAATGACTCTTCAAGATGTCAGAATACTTCAGTGGAATAGCCGAAGTGCTATTTCTAACAAATCTGATCTCCTTAACCTATTAAATTCCAACTTTATTTCTTTGGCTGCTATCTCGGAGACTTGGTTTACTCCATCCACCCACTTTAATGTGGGAGGGTATTCTTGTCTCCGCGACGACCGCCCGGAAGGTTCGGGCGGTGGTGCTGCCCTTTTTATTAAAAAATCCATATCATTTTCCCCAATAAATAATATCAAACCCCCCAATGCTGACTACCAAATGGTTGCAGCTAAAATAAAGGACACATCCTTTATTTCAGTCTATCTTCCCCCAACAGCCCACTTTAATAAACAAATTTTGTTGCAAATTGTAAGTCAACTAAGCCCTCCTTTCTTTATATTAGGCGATTTTAATGCCCACTCCTCCGTCTGGGGTTCTGCTTTCTCCGACCGTGATGGTCGAAGTGTGATGGATTTCCTAGATCAATCCAACCTTTTCCTTTTGAATGACGGATCTCCTACTAGGATCTCACGCCCCAGCACAAACCCCAGTGCAGTGGATCTCTCGATATGTTCTACTAGTCTGGCTTCTCTCTCCTCGTGAGTGGTGTCCCCCGACCCTTGCTCCAGTGATCATTTCCCGATCACCATTACTTATCAAACTTCTTTCCAATCGGACAAGTCTCATATTTCGACAAAGATTAAAACGAAACACACCAGATGGGATGAATTTAACTCTCATATGGACAAGTTCCTACTAAATTTACCCGCCACCGATATATTTTCCGTCAAAGATGACTATAATAACTTCAAATCAATGCTCATAACTGCAATAAATAAATCAAATCCTCCCCCTAAAACTAAATCTCTCAAAAAACTCCCTCCAACTCCCTGGTGGGATGAGGAATGTTCCAAAGTAGTAAGAATTCGGAAAGCTAAATCTCTTTCCTATCGTTACAATATGACTATGGAGAACTATCTTATATACAAAAACGCTGAATCCAATGCCAAAAGGGTATTGAGGTCAAAAAAAAGATCCGGGTGGTACAACTTCTGCAGTTCAGTATCTCCGAACACTCCAATTTCGGAAGTTTGGTCTATGATCCGAAGATTTCGATCCTCCTTCAGTTCACCATCTCCTCGAGCGTCTCATTCTAAATGGATAGATGAATTCTTGGACAAAATTGCCCCCCCTTCTGTACCTAACTTAGATGAAATAACGCCCATCTATAATACTCCTATGTCTAATCATTGGCTAGACTCTCCATTCACCTTAATTGAGCTAAAAAATTGTTTATCAACAGTCAAGGACTCATCTCCAGGCAGAGATGGTATACCTTACAGCATAATCAAAAATAGTAATGAGAATGTTCTAAACCACTTCTTAAGCATCTTAAATAAAATCTTCCTGACTGGTATAATGCCTGATGACTGGAGTTGTCAAATAATCATCCCTATTTTAAAAACAAACAAATCACCAAATTCTGGATCCAACTACAGGCCAATCGCTCTTTCATCCACCCTCAGTAAACTTTATGAAAAATTAATTAAAAACCGATTAGAATTTTTTTGTCGAGAGTAAACAGCTTCTCTCTCCATCTCAATTTGGATTTAGGAAAAAAAATCCACTCAAGATAACCTTGCCATCATCAGCACTGATATTAATTTATCAATTTCTAAACAGGAAGTTTGTCTTGCCGTCTTTATAGATATAGAAGGCGCCTTTGACAATGTTTCCATCCCGATCCTGAAAAAAAAACTTCTAGGCCTTGGCCTTCCCCCCATGTTTGTCCAATCTATTATTAATCTATTTCTAGATAGAAAAATTTTCATTGAACTTCCAGATATTTCTCCTCGAAGTAGGTCTATTTGGAAGGGTTTACCACAAGGCGATGTATTGTCCCCCTTACTGTATAATATATACACATATGATATGCATGTCACTATTCCCCAACAAGTAAAAGTTATTGAGTTCGCAGATGACATAGCTTTCTTCTTATCATCCAAAATCATCCCTCTCGCCGTCAAATATCTTAACGAAGCCATGAATGCCCTTTGCACATGGCTCACGTTAAATGGTTTTGAACTTTCAATCCAAAAGACTCAGTGTGTCACCTTTTTAAATCGCCATAAAAACCCCCCCGTTCAAATTTTATTTAAAAATTCTCCAATCCCCAACGCTTCTGAAGTAAAATTTTTGGGAGTAACATTTGATAGGAAACTTAAATGGTCTTCCCATATTAATAATTTAGTTACTAAATGCGAAAAAAATTTAAATATCATCAGATCATTATCTGGCGTTTGGTGGGGAGCTCACCCTACTTGCATCAAGTTGCTTTACAACGCACTTATTCGAAGCCATCTTGACTATGCCTGCCCACTTTTTAGTACTGCCTCAAAAAATGTACTTGATAAATTAGACAAAATTCAATCTAAATCTTTGCGAATTATAACTGGAGCGATGCAATCGTCACCCATCAATTCCCTTCAAGTAGAATGTTCTGATCCTCCTCTTTATTTAAGGCGTCAACTATTTGCTGACAAATTTGTTCTTAAATGTTTAAATTCTAAATGTCATCAGGTTATCCCCAGCGTCTCGTTTTTCATTGACTCAACCCATTCGTCTACAATCAGAGCTTCAACTAAACCTCTTCCTGACATCTGTAAAAATTTTAAGTCTCTCTCAGAGCTTCACATCATCCAAAATGATCTACTTCCCTTATACAAATTAAAATATAGTCACGTCACCCTATCCCCAACAATATTAGAAGGGATCGGAATCCTTAAAAGTCATTCCAATCTCCCGGCCCGAACTGTCAATAATATGTTCAATGACATTATTTCATCTAAATGGCCCAACTTTTCTCTTTTATTTACTGATGGATCCAAATCTCCCGACTCTCCTAACTGTGGTATAGGTATTAACGTTTACCACAATAATTCTAATGACAGAATATTTCATTCAATTTCAAATCAATTTTCAATATTTTCAGCCGAGTGCATTGCAATAATAGAATCTCTCAAATATATAATCAAAAATAATTTTGAACATTCCCTCGTTCTCTCTGACTCTCTCAGTTCCCTCCAAAAACTTAAATCCAGTCCTCTTCTTCATCCTGATGATCACTTTGTATGCCTTATTCGAGAGATGATAGCCTCCATTCAAAGCTCTGGTAAAACTGTAACTCTGATTTGGATTCCTGGACATGTTGGTATCATGGGTAATGATATTGCGGATGCCTTGGCAAAACAAGGAGCGTCCAACCCTGTTGTTACCCTCGTAAACCACATTCCCCTATCTGACATTTTTTCCATCATCAAAGATAGATCCCGCAATGTTTGGTCGGAGTATTGGCACATTGCTAGTCAATCCAAGGGAGCCTGCTATGCCTCAATACAAAGGACTATTCCATCAAAACCGTGGTTTCAGCAATTCCCTCATTTTTCCAAAAAAGAAATTTCTTCACTTATTCGAATGAGGATCGGACATTGCTCCGTTCCTTCCCATCTTTTTAAAATTCACGTCCTTGACTCCCCAGATTGTACATTCTGTGGTCTAGAAGTGGGAACTTTAGATCACATTTTTTTTGGCTGTCCCTCTCTAAACAAATATCCTCTCTTCTATCAAGCCTTATCTAAAATTGCCTCCCCCCCATTCAACATCTCATCTCTTCTAAGTCTGAACTCGACTCCAATTTTCATTATAATTTTGAAATTTGTCTATTTAAATAAAATTAATATTTAAATTCACCTTTCATTTCTCAATAATTTTAAATGATGGCCAAGAACACCCTTGAAGGGTGAAAGCCAGAAATAATGGAAAAAAAAAGCATGGATTCCACCACCTCCAAGTTCGAACCAGGCACAAGTGTGGAAAAGAGTGTCGCTGTAATGTATACGGAAATCGAAATAGACCGTCCTTTAAACAAGGAAGAAAGTTCAGAATTTATTTGCGAAAACATTTCAGGTACTTATTTCGTTGTCTTTTTTTGTCAGGGCCGCCGACAGCTAATCTGGGCCCCAAGTCTAGTAGACTATACCGGGCCCCCTCCCCACAACTTACCGGGGGGGGGGGGTGAGATAACAATTAATAAGTTCATGCTTACCTGCTACTGCTAGGAATACTATTTCATTACCTTTTCTTATACCATTATACCAATCATTCGAATTTAGCATAATTATTCAATGGAAATGTTTAAAAAGTTATGGTGAATACTCAAAATAAAATACTTGTGTTTCTTGTTTGTGTGTATTTACATATTCTTCGTTAATCAAGATATCTTGAGGCTAAGTTAAATTATTATATTTGAAAGACAGAAAACAGGTAACAAAAATAAATAATCAATTTTCAAAACCAATGGAAAATAAATTAGGAGTACCGCAGTGATCGATCCTTGGACCCCTATTGTTCATACTCTGTCTATATTAATGACATGGTGAAAATATTTTCAAAATGCAAAGTACGACTATTTGCCGATGATACACTTATATACTTAATTGGAGATAACTATAAAGAACTAATAAATATTTTAAATAATGAACTAGATGATGTATCAAGATGGCTAAAAATAAATAAGCTTAAATTAAAAACAAAATGTATGGTGATTGGAAATAAGAAGACATTCAGTGAAAGCAAAATTAAAATTGATGGTGAAATTATTGAAAATGTTACTGAAATCAAATACTTAGGAGTTATATTAGATTCCAAACTAAACTTCAATAGACATGCCGAATATACCCAAAAGAAAATTGGCAAAAAGATATCTTTTTTGGGAAGAATCCGGCCTAAAATTTCCAGAAAAATCGCCATCACCATTTACAATTTAATAGGCCACTTGCATGTATTTCATAACGACTTGGAAAAAATCGTGTGGATAGATCTTTTTACTAAGATTACGAAAATGTTAGTAAAATTTTGTAGAAATGTACATTTATTTTTATTTTTAAATAAATAAATCCATTATTTGGGCTCGTGTCGTCACTACATGAAAATGTCCCGTCTACTGAAAATGTTCCTATTAATTTTGTAAAATTCCACACTGATTTAATTTTTTTATATGGCATCACTTTGATTTCAGGCGAATTTTTGAATTCGTTCACTAGATTTATTGTTTAAAAGCGTTTCTTCTTCAGATACATCAGTTTTATAGAGATCACACCAGTTTTTCACCCTTTCTTTTAGTTCTTCTTGAGTCATACTTGGGTATTGCCAAAGAAACTTAAACAATTCATTAATATTGTTGACAGCTTTGTATCTTCGGGTCAAGTTTCCAATGACTCTGTCAAACAACACATAAAAAACATTAATTTTAAAGTTCTCTTCTGGGCAATCAATCTGTTTTTCATGACTTTTATCAGCCAAAACTTTTGTCTTTTTTCTTTTTTTAGGGAGTTCTTGTGAAATTCCAATATTTTCAGCTACAAGTTTACACTCTTCTAATATTCTAGTCCACTTAGAACGAAGGGTAGATAGGTTTTCAACTAAGTGTTGCAAATTGACAACTTCCACGTCCAGAGTTGCTTGTCTCGCTTGCAAAACTACACTCCAGAAGTTTATTTCAGACAACACTTTAAACCATGTCGTAGACATAAGTAGACATTCAAATGTATTCATATACTGTTCAATGCCCTTAATTTCGGCCAAAGTTTGAGGAGTGAGATAAAGCTCTTTAATCTTACTAAGAGCAACTTTCAGTCCAGGAATATGAGCAGCAAAAGGCCGCACGCTATCAACTCTTGCAGACCATCTTGTTTTAGAATGAGAATGAAGCGAACACCCAATGTTTTCTTGGAGAATTTCCCACCTTTGTGGACTTGAACTGAATACATTGTAGCACTTTTGGACGATTCCGAAGAACGTGATAGCCTCTACACAAGATTGAGCCGCCTCTTCTCCGCATAAGTTGAGACTATGCGCAGCACATGGCGAATATAATGCTAGTGGGTTATCAGCTAAGATTCTGCTCTGCACACCTTTGTATATCTCACTCATATTAGACGCATTGTCGTATCCTTGTCCCCTGCACTTCTTAAGTAGAATATCGTGCTCTTTAAGTGTAGACTGTATTAAATCTGCGATTGCCTTTCCTGTCTTCTTACTGCAGTCGACAAACTTGTGAACGTTTTCTTCTCCTTCAAGGTAACGAGTAACATATCGGAAAATAAACACGGTTTGTTCAATATGTGCCGAGTCAGGAGTTGAGTCAACTATGACAGAGAAGTATTTTGCCTCATTGATTTCCTTTACAATTGTCTGGAAAACTTTGTTTGCACAGCTGAAAATAAACTCATTTTGAATTTCCATTGAAAGGTAATGAACTTGGAGTCGTTTTTTTCTGCCTGCGATTTTTGTACTTTTGTCAAATGATCGTGCAAAATAGAATCGTAGTGGGCGATAAGCTCTAATATTCCTAGAAAGTTTCCATTTCTAGGGTCACCAACCAAATTTTAGTCTCCTCTTAAAGGCAGCCCTCTTTCGCCCAGAAATAAAATTACATGCAGAATCCTTTTTAAAATAGCCCGTCAGCGGGCAGCTTCTTTTTCAATAGCTTCTGTGAGGTGAGTTTTTACATCTGGTTTGTTCTTAAGTAAGCTATTTTCTAAGTTTCGCCACTAAATGTAGCATGATTTGTGATTTGCACTTTTTTCGTGGGGGTTCAGTTTGTCATGAACCCTCTTCCAAGAGTATTTATCTCCACTATATCTCTCAGGGCATGCCAATACAGATCTCATTGCCAATGGCAACTTACTAAATAAACGGCATGGAAAGCAATACAAAGCTTTTTTAATTTCACTCCAAGCCAACCAATATCTTTTTACTTGTTCCCCATTCTTTAATGTGCAATATAAAGCTGAGGGAGGGAAATAGTTCCCATCAAAGTCAGTAGGAAAACAGATTGGGAGTTTAAAAAATGTGCCATTGAGAATAGCTTCATTCACATCTTGTATTTGAAAATTCAAATTTTCGTTTACGCCAATATTTATTTATTTATTTATATATAATTTGTACATTTATTTATAACAATTACAGGTAATAAAGCCTAAGACGTTATAATTGTACCATTCATGCAGTGTATATGCAATGCCAAAAATCTCGCAAATGCGCTATAGGACACAAAAATGTTAAATTGACACAAAAAATCATACAATAGAGGCGAAGGCTTGTCGTTGTCAGGGTTTTGTGAGATATTTAGTTCAAATTCATCTACATCAGATTTATCAATAATTAAATTTTCATGGCAAGAAGATGGGAGAGTTTCGTCTGAAACACAACTGAGTATGTTATCAGGCACCAGCTGGGCGTTAGAATTTGTAAACGATTGGCTTGTGCTAGAACTAGAACAGGAAGAACTTTTAATAAAAAAACTATCACATGTTTTCTGACCCTTTCTTGACAACGTTTCTCGTTTCTCCATCTCCTTTCTTTTCAAGGCCCCTGACTTGTGCTGATAGCGATAGCTCATTATTAGTGTTATATGAATGAGTCGCTTCGTTCTTCACTTAAAACTTCACAATGACACAACGCCACAACGATCACTTTACTTCAAACAGTTCAAACGAAACACTACTTAACCTGACTAAACCATAAAACCATACCAAACTCAGCGCGCAGCGATTCCGCTATGACTGTCGCCGACGGATTGCCGACGCGACGGTCTGCCGATCGGGTCGGTAGGGCCCGGGGGTGAGTATGACCGGGGGCGTGGCGGGCGGCTGCATCGCCCCTCCCACAGCGGGCCGGCCGGCATGGCGTGCTTGTAGCTTGAGCTGTGAGTGGCACGCTCTGAGAGCGTGTTCACACACATGCGTGGGATGACGTAATTCAGCATATCGCTCGCCATATATTCCAATTTGGAATGTACGGCGAACGTTATGCCGAAATACGCTATCCCTCGCATATTATAGCTGTGTGCTGTGTGTGAACACGCTCTGACAGTTGGGCCTACGGAGCGTGCGGGCCTGGGCGCCCGGCCCACGTCCGTTCCTAGTGTCATTGGCATTTTTTAGTAAAATATCCGGGCCCCCCTTAGGCCCGGGCCCCAAGTTTCGGACTTGGCTAACGTGCCCTCTCGGCGGCCCTGTTTTTTGTACATAACTGTTTGGTACATAATCAGCAGACGCACAATATAATCTAAAATGAAATTGCAGGTTTTTCGCGTGACTGTATCGACATAGTCAAGATCGCCGCTCTTTTCTGAATTGTTACCTATATTTATTTATATGAGTGACCTGACAACTCCCGAGAACGCACCTTTCTGTACGGTGTGCAGACGATGGAACTATATCGCCAAGGTTGGACAACGTTGTAAACGGGTTCTGGATAATTGTTTTATTCGGTCCCTTAAGAGCCTTGCATTGAATCATGAAGGAAAGACAAAGCAGTGTCAGTGTAAATTCGTTCAAATGTAATTAACTGTGAACGGGAGGCGTATTTTTAATGTGACCTTGAGCATTACAATACTCACTCCAATTTATAAGTTATGTTTTCGATAATATTTTACGGCGGTTTGACTCCCAAGTACCCAAGAGTCTCAAAAACATATTAGGCACCATGTTTATTGTTTTCAATTTATTATAAAGGTGAAATTACCACAACGGAACTGGAGGGAGCCACCATCAAAAGAGAAGCAGGGCTTAGAAAAGAAAATTCATATTTGTATTCCGAAATTGACATCGAACTCCCATACATTAAAAATGAATAATAATGATTATAATATTTGGATGATTTGTATAGCGCCGTTTTTGTGCAAAATCTCCTCAGGGGCGCTGTACAAATATTTAATACACTTCTACAATGATCTATGTTATTACTAATGGAGATAATATACAGTACCATACTTACCTGGTAGGTCACTTAAGATTAAAATTAACTAATTGTTTTTTTAGCGAAATTTAGATACAGGATTTAAAAAATATTTGGAAAATTGGATATAATTGGACTTTCTCTCAGGAATAGTATATTTAATATGTAGTGGTAAGCCACTACTTCATTCGAACGGAATTCTAGAAGTCTCGATTTTTCCAAACAAGCTTCTTGGATGTTCTTTTATTTATTTGTTTGGAAAATTCTACATAGCAACCAAATTGTTCCAGAAGCTTCTTCACCTTTTAAAATCGACAGCATGAAGAAGTCAGTCAGTCATCAATCCGCCATCAGTTAACAAGGTGCTCAACGAGTGATAATCCGCGCACCTCACTTGCGCGAAGGACATTCTTCCCGGCTCTCATCATGGACTCCATCGGGACATCATCATAGCGCTTCGGCCCAGATCGCCGTTCCTGGCCAACGCTACGTGGATTACAGCGCCCTGGTTCCAGCGTCTCTGACCAGCGCCTCATCCACTCACCATGACCACCACGAGGACACGTAGCATCCTCACTGGTCTACTCAGCTCCCGCTCAACCGCCTACAAGGTCCATCGCACCTTCGGCCTTCCCGTCAGCACTGGAGTACTGATTGCCAAGATCGCCAGTGCCTGACAGTCAACGAGTCCGGTCACCAGCGCCCGGCGTCGACTCACAGACCCGCGCTTGACCAGCCATCACAGCCAGCATCCGGAGAATACAACATCAGTCCTACGCCCATTCTCATCACGGCTACCTGACTCATCAAATAAACACTCTGACCTTCACGACACGTCTTTCATTCCGTGCCTCCTCACCAGATCCCCAAAAATATAAGGATATGACAGCTTAAAAGGGTAAGTTTTTAGTTTAGACCTGAATTCTTAGTACTTGTTGTGGATTTTGGTTCCTGAGGAAGTTTATTCCAAGCCTTCGGCCCAGATGCTCCGATCACCAAACTTAGTATTTGACTTGCACTTAGGTTCCATCAGTCTGCCTACAGCTAATGTTGTTGCTGATCTCAGAGATGACTGCCTCAGTCCAGTGTTTTCCGGGATGCATAGTTCAGAGATGTAGGATGGGTCCATTTCATTGATTGATTTAAACACCATCCAGCACAATTTGTACTGGATTCTTTCAGTGCACTTTACCCAGTGAAGGTTACGAAGGTGTTCTGAAATGTGCGAATATTTAGAAACCCCGGTTATGAGCCTTGCTTGTTACGGCGGCAAGCCTAATATGTATTTGTGGCGTTCTCAGCCGAAGGCAGCATTACCAGAAAGGCCCCGTGAACTTTATTACGTATCGTAATGCGCCAAAATTCCCATGAGACGTGGAATTATGTTCACGGGCGCTTCCTGTATGCCACCCTCTGAGGGTAAAAGCATGATTTCTATTTCGAGGGCACATGAGCACTGTTAAATCTCATTCCCCGTGATAAGATGGTAGGCAGATGGTATTATTTATATAGTAAAGTAATCAAACTGCAAATTGCACTTAGTAGCCAAACAAACATGTGTTAGATTGACTGGGTACAAATTACATTTTATACACTTATTACAAAATAGTTAACAGTTCAAGACTCACCCCCATTGTGACCGACCTAGAAGCTAACTATACTACTGTGATGCTGAACGGCATATTCGCAGTACGACGTCCGGCCTAAGGGACATGCGTAGAAGTAGAGGTCGTTGAGGAACGTTGCAGGAACAGCCTGCGTCGATGTCCGGCCCAAAGGACATTCGTAGGAGTAGAAGTCGTTGAGGAAAGTTGCAGGAACAGCCTGCGTCGATGTCCGGCCCAAAGGACATTCGAAGGAGTAGAAGTCGTTGAGGAAAGTTGCAGGAACAGCCTGCGTCGATGTCCGGCCCAAAGGACATTCGTAGGAGTAGAAGTCGTTGAGGAACGATGCAGGAACAGCCTGCGTCGATGTCCGGCCCAAAGGACATTCGTAGGAGTAGAAGTCGTTGAGGAAAGTTGCAGGAACAGCCTGCGTCGATGTCCGGCCCAAAGGACATTCGAAGGAGTAGAAGTCGTTGAGGAAAGTTGCAGGAACAGCCTGCGTCGATGTCCGGCCCAAAGGACATTCGTAGGAGTAGAAGTCGTTGAGGAACGATGCAGGATCAGCCTGCGCACGAAAATCAAGTCGGAAACAAGTCTTCTATCTGAGAGTTCTAATAAGTTTAGATCTTTCATCGAGTGATTGAAGTTTATTGTTTAATTGGTAGACCGAGTTTATAGTTAATAAATCTAAGGAATTTATGCTGAATTTTTTCAATGGAGTCTGAGTGGATTTTGAAGTGAGGGTGATTGGTTAAATAATTGACATAGTTGCTTGGCAAGTATTGATACACTGTTAATTAGAAAAGCTTGATTAATTTTGTCAGGACCCGCTTTTTTCTTTATATTGAGTGATTTTATTTTGTGTATAACATCAGGAACATTAATATCTAAAGCGGGAATATGGATCGATACATTTGGATAAAAGAGTGGAATTTTATCATTTGGGATGTCTCTATCGTATACACTTTTGATGAAATCGGCAAAGAAATTAACAATGTCTTTAGTATCACTACAACTTTTCCCCTCGAAATACACATAAGTGGGTAGGCTGGGTTTGTTTTTTCTTAGTGAGTTTATCTGTTTAAAAAAGTTTTTGGTATCTGAAAGAAAAGACGTGTCTTAAGTATGTATGTTTGATATAATTTACTGGCGAGTATTTTACAGTCAGTTTTGTTATTATGAAATATTTCCGAAATATAGTCCGAAGAAGAAGTTATTACAAATAGAACATCCAATAGACAGTCCCTATGAAACGTGGCCTAAAAGCATATTCCTGAATCTAAATGGAAACATTTATTTAAATGAATTAAAAATGCGCTTTCTTTTCAAAAAAAGTCTTCGTCAGCAATTTTAAAACTTTTTGGTTTGTTTTTGATTTCGTTTGGTGTTGATCTTTCGGGACTAAATTGTGATTTTTTTATGATATATATTAATTGATTTTTGAAAATGATGTTGCTTTATTGATTATTAAAAATATGATGGAATTGAATTATGACAAAATGGTGGAATTCCATTATAATAAAATAAAAAATAAAAAAATCCACTTTAATTTTATTGACCGTTTATCACCGACAGAGGCGGATTGTCAAATTTATCATCACACTTAATGGAAAACAAACACTCGTTTGATAAAGACAGCGACGTTAAAATTCTCCATCCTTGTAATAAAGGTCATAAGCTAGAAAAACTAGAATCTTTAGAAATTACCTTAACTAATAAGCAATAAGAATCAATTGCTAAGTCTCCGAGTTTGTATCCATTGTAATTTCATAACAATTTAGAAATTAAAATATGTATTTAGTTTATATAATAAACATGTATCCCTTCAAAAAATAATTTAAAACAAAGATTTATACAATAAATATATGAATCCCATTTATCAATAATTAAATAACGATTTGATAATAAAATTGTGTATTTCATAATTCTTGTAAGGTTTTCCCCTGAAAAATATTAAAGTGACCTACAAACCCAAGGTAATTAGCCTTCTGGAATTACCAAAATGATAAGAAATTTGACAGTCTTAAACGACTTAGTGAGAAATGTACTTAATATAATTGATTGAAACCCTTGTGGACCACCCCCCTAAGTTCCAATTTGATATTTGTGGCACCAAATACAAATTAATATATATATTTTAATTTTTTTATTTATTAAATAATTAATCAATTTGCAGTATAATAGTATTATAGAGTATAATAAATGTTAACGAAAATAATTCATACAATTAGTTTTCACTGCTATTGATTTTTTTAATAAATGAATAAATGAATATGAATACAAATGAAATGTTATAAACAGATTCCAAATATAACATTAACAATGTTAATAATCATTAACATATTTTGCTTTACTTTCAAAAGATGTTTTTTTTTTTTTTTTTTTTTTTATTTAAGGAGAAAACACAGATACAGACAGTAATTAAAAGATAATTTTCTTAAACAATAACTTGAGAATTCGCCTGCATCCTAACTATTTCTCACTGATTGACTGGTAGATAACAATTTTAAATATTTTTTTACATGTAAATAAGGTAAAAATTTTGTATATAGATAATCCTCAGTATCAAATAAAAGTGTACACATATTTTGTAAACAAGTTTAGAGATAGATCATAAAAAGTACTTAAAGATTATAGTGAATGAAGTAAGTACACATTTTCTTTTTTTTTATAGTAAAACAGACTTCAATTTCCTGCCAAAAGTACTATATGTATCAAAAAATATGTCGGAATCCTTCAGGTTTTGGTTTTTATTATACAATTCGCACATTCTTCTGATTGGATCTCTGACACCAGCATTTGTGCGCGTCCGGCTAATATGGAATAAGTCGTTAAGCCTCGTCGTTCTGAGTGGTATTTTAAAGTTTATTAGATTGAGTAGGCCAGGACAGTCGATAAAGTTATTACAGATTTTGAACAAGGTCATTAGGTCAAGGTAAGTTCGCCGGTTAGTAAGAGTGGAGACGTTATATTTCGAGAGCATATTTGTGTATCCCCGTTTAGGTGCGCTCATTCTGTGGTTGAGGTAACGCAGAAATTTCTTCTGGATACTTTCAATATTTTCTTTATAGATATCGTAAAGTGGAGTCCATATGGAGGTGCAGTATTCAAGTTGAGAACGGACCAGCGTATAGTAAAGCAGAAGGTAGGTTTCAGGCTTTCGAAATACGCGGCTGTTTCTGATAACAAAGCCTAGCATGCAGTAAGCTTTATTCACAATGTTTTTAATGTGCGCATCGAAATGAAGTTTGGAATCAAAAAGTACGCCAAGATCCCTTATACAGTATACACGATCTAGTGAATAGTTGCCTATATAATAATTGTGTATAATAGCGTTATGATTTTTAGTGAAGCTTATTTGTTCACATTTATTGTAACTTAGGTAAATTTTGTTTTCATTGCAAAACGCTTCGAACCTTACTAAGTCTCGTTGGATGAGCAGACAATCATTTAAATTTCTAACAATAGCAAATATTTTTATGTCATCGGCGTACAAGAGAAATAAACAATGAATGAAACATTCAGAAACTGTATTAATAAAAAGTATAAATAAAAGCGGTCCTAGGATTGATCCCTGTGGTACGCTAGAAGTAACTGGTTCCCATACGGAGGTATGTCCTCGTAACGATACAGCTTGCTGTCTTTTTGTTAAATATGAGATGAACCAACGTAATAAGTTTCCCCTAATTCCGTTATACATAATTTTTTTGATAAGAATAAGGTGATCAACCTTGTCAAAAGCCTTTTTGAAATCGCAGTAAATTGCATCTACCTGATGGCCTCGATCCATGCTAGTAAACAAAAAATTAGAGTAAATAAGTAGATTACTCACGGTAGATTTGCCTTTGACAAACCCGTGTTGTTGGTCTGTAATTTTGGCAGCAAGCTGAGGATATATATTAGTATGGACAAGTCTTTCCAACAGTTTAGGGATCGCTGAGAGAATGGATATTGGCCTGTAGTTTTCCACTCGTTGACGCGAATCACCTTTGTGGACCGGTATGATGTAGGCCAGCTTCCACCTGCCAGGGAAAACCCCATCACTCAGACATTTATTGAATATTATGGTAAGCGGCACACACAGTGACGACGCAGCAGATCTAAGGAAAAACGCCGGAATTCCATCGTGACCCGCACCTTTGTTTATGTCTAGCGACTTTAAACTTGATTTCACTTCTTGTTTCGTTAGTTTAATCGTGTGAATATGTGCAAGTCCTGAGTCGTGAACTGATTCAAGTTGATCAATGTCTATTGTGTCATTGACGGAGGAGGGTTCAAATGTTGACTTGAAGAATTCAGAGAACATATTACAGATTTCCTGGGCATTATTAGATTCACGTCCGTCAAAGGACATAGCAGCAGGATATCCGTCGGACGCCTTTAATGAGGATATGTATGACCAAAAACTTTTGATATTGTTTTGCAATGAACTTTCGACGTTGTCGAAAAATATCTTTCGAGATTCATTAGACAACTTCTTGTATGTTGCACGTAAGAAGGAAAATTCACGATAGTCAGAAAGACCTTTGTATGTCTTCCATTTGAGCCAGACTTTGTCCTTTTTCCGTGATAGCCTAATAAGTTCGGGGGTAAACCATATGGGAAATTTTTCATTTCGTCGTGCCAGTAATGGAATAAACTTATCAATTACATTGTTTATTATTACATAGAATTGGTCTACTGCTTCTTCTGCTGATAAATTTGCGATTTCAGACTTCCAATCAATACAGTCAATGTCATTATTAATTTGCGTGTAATCAGCTTTCCTGAAATTTCGCCTACGCTCTTTGTTGTTTTTAATTTTTGATTGAATCGCGGAGGATATTTCGAATTTCAGGGCTGGATGGTGTCTATCCTCTGAAAGGAGAGGGTCGTCGCTATGTGTAACTTTTGTTTCGCAACTATAAAATATAAGATCTAAGAATTTATCGTTGTGGTTTGGTATACTATTATATTGTAGTAAGCTCATCAATGCCATTGTTTGAAGCAAGGTATGCGATGTAGCCGTGTTCGAGGAGGCAAGACCATGATTGTAGCCTTCAGAAAATGACCATGTTAGAGTAGGTAGATTCAGATCTCCTAGAACACAAAACATATTATTTGGTTCTGATGAAAAAACGGATTCTAGGTTTTTGGAGAAAATATCATAAAACGTTGTTGGCGAGACAGGATGTATGTATACAGCACATATGATGAGATTGAGAGACCTTACCGGAATAGATACGAAGATTTGTTCAATTTGATTTTTTTCCCAGTCATCGAGACGGGAAGCTGAGAGCTCCTTGCGCACTGCTACTAGCACACCGCCTCCGTCCATCTTACCAGTAAGTATACGGTCCCTATCTCGTCGGAACACCGTGTACCGTGAATCTATGAATTCGGCCGTATTAACACTTGCTACTAGCCACGTTTCAGCTAGAACTATAATATCATAGTTATTCGATGAAATGTTAATAAGTAGCTCCTGAGTTTTGGTCTTAATACCACCGCAGTTCTGGTAATAAACAGATAAAGATGATGAGGTCATTTTATTAGTGTAAGTGTGCCCTTCGACTTATTCCACATTCGCGAGAGCGGTACATTGAGTAGGACATATGAAACATCAAAATTATTTATGAAACAAAGATTACTTAGTGTAAAATATGTTAAAATTCTAAAATGCGAATGAATATAAAAGAGACATGATAGTGCTATATAATAATGGAGGTTTTGCGCTGTAAACAAAAATATTAAGTAAATTTCTATGAAACAAACGAGTGAACAAGGGTACAGGATAGTGAGAGAGAGTTGGCATCGATAGCAGCAGTAACGAGTGTGTTGTAGAAGTCACATATTCTGTTGATCATGAGTCCTAATTCTGTTAAGGTCTCCCTTTTTTTTCTGTTAAGGTCTCCCTTTTTTAGGTTTTTAATAAACGATTATAAATACAATATTTAAGTGAGCATAATAGGTCCATTTCAGTTTTCGGTACCATCAGTTACATTGCATCCGCTGTAATTAGTGAGACTTTGATAATGAATGTATATATCGGTTTGTGAGATCAGTTTCATTATTCAATATGCCAGTCTGGAGTTCACTCCGAGAGTCAGCCAATTGTTTGCGGTGTAGCAAAGTTTTATCGATTCGGGCTATTAAACCAGGATAGCTTTGACTGGATATTTATGATCTTTTTGCGAAATGTCGGTCGTTGAGTTCAGGTTTCACTAAACCGCGACCAATTGGCTGGAACCATCGTTCTTCAACACATCCATCGTTTCGTTCTCGTTGACCGTATTGTAATTTTTTCTTGGAAATTTAGATACACTTTTAATGTTCTAAGATGCACGAGCTGTGTGAGAGTCGGAGTTGCTTTCGAGAATATTAAATAAAATAAAGCTTTTAAACCTTAGCTTTACTAACCACTGTAACTTTTTTCGTGTGTACTATTATTTTGCATTACATAGAGAATTTTGTTAGTATTTGTGTGGTTGAAATTTTCAATTAAAAATGTTGTCCGGAAACTCTGAGTCTCTGAGTGAATTTGAATTTGAATTTGAATCATGTGAATTTGAATCATTTGAACGGAATTCCAGAAGTTTCGATTTTTTCCAAACAAGATTCTTGGATGTTCTTTTATTATTTTTCATTTTTGTTTGGCAAATTCTACATAGTAACCAAATTGTTCTAGAATCTTCTTTAACTTATAAAAGCGGCAGCGTGAAGGAACTCACCGGTATTCCGTCTCCAAACCGCCAGCCAAGTTGACCTAAATATCGCTAGCATTTTATTGTGAATAATAAACGAGATTTTTATTTTTGTACACTAAGATAACTACAGTGGTGACCCCGACGTGATTTTAAATATTTTTTAAGTGTTATCGTGTACTTCAGTTATTTTAAAAAATGTCTCTCCTGCCCGGCGCTACGACAACATCAACGACAAGTTACGGAGGTTACGTGCTTAATACTATGGAGAAAATGGTGCTACAGCTACAAGAAGAAATAAACACCCTACGACGGGAGTTAACAACTCTGCGCGCCCAGGAACGCCCATCCAGGACTACCAGTCCTCGTTGGCGGCAACATCGTTCGCGCAGTCGTTCCAGGGGTCGTCATATAGAAGGCAAATGCTGGTATCACTGGAAGTTTGATACCAAGGCGCGCTCCTGCATCAAACCCTGCAATTTTGAGGGAAACGCCCCGGGCTCACACTGATGGCGACCAGCACCAGCAGCCCGGCGCAATTAAGTCGCCTTTTCGTAACGGACCGGGTAACTCGCATCCAGTTTCTCGTGGACACCGGCGCAGACCTCTGTGTTTACCCACGACGCCTAGTCCAAGGCCGTCCGGCCAAGCAGTCCTACGAATTGGCGGCCGCAAATGGAAGCACCATCGCAACGTATGGAAGCCTGACGCTCAACCTGGACCTAGGCCTGCGTCGTGATTTTACTTGGAGTTTCGTCATTGCTGACGTCTCCAGGCCCATCATTGGAGCGGATTTCTTGGCACGATTCGAGCTCCTGGTTGATGTCCATAATAGGCGATTGCTGGATCAGGTGACGAACCTGACAACTACAGGAAGGCGTAGTAACAACATGACCGCTTCCATTAAGACTGTCACAGGGACATCCTCCTACCACAAACTGTTGCAACAATATCCGGACCTTACGCGCCCTGACGGCGCCATGAAGGAAGTTCGCCATACTACTCTTCATCACATTAGGACTACTCCAGGTCCTCCAGTCGCAGAACGTCCCCGCCGCCTCGCCCCTGACAAGCTCAAACGGGCCAAGAAGGAGTTTGAGACCATGGTCCGATTAGGAATTGCCCGGCCTTCTGAGAGCTGTTGGGCATCCCCACTTCACATGGTCCCTAAGAAAGACGACCAATGGCGACCATGCGGTGATTACCGCGGATTGAACGCCAGGACCATACCTGACCGGTACCCAGTACGACACATTCGAGATTTCGCCCAGTCGCTGAGGGATACCAAGATATTCTCCACAATAGACCTGGTACGAGCTTACAACCAGATTCCTGTAGCTCCTGAAGACATCCCGAAGACAGCCATATCCACGCCGTTCGGACTCTTCGAGTTTCCAGTCATGTCCTTCGGCCTCCGCAACGCAGCCCAGACGTTCCAACGTTTTATCGATGAGGTCACCAGAGGATTGGACTTTTGTTACGCCTACATCCTCATTGCCTCATCATCAGAAGAGGAACACATGAACCACCTCAAGACCTTGCTCCAGCGCCTGCAAGAATATGGGGTGGTCGTCAACGCCAGCAAATGTCATTTTGGTTTGCCTGAAGTCAAATTCTTGGGGTACCTGGTGTCTGGTGAAGGCACTACACCCCTGCCAGAGAAAGTCGACGCAATACAAAATTACAGTCGGCCTGAAACGGTGAAAGATCTACGACGCTTTTTGGGAGCTCTCAATTTTTATAGGAGGTTCATCCCCAGTGCAGCAGAGACGCAAGCACCGCTCAATGATTTCCTCACCGGAAAACAGAAAGGCAAGCAGCCCATATCCTGGACAGCAGCGACCATGGAAGCCTTTGACAAGTGCAAGGAAGCCCTTGCTCAGGCGACCTTACTAGCTCATCCAAAGTGCGAAGCCCCCCTATCCATAGTCAGCGACGCTTCTGACACCACAGCCGGCGCCGCACTCCAGCAGCTCATCGCAGGTCACTGGGAACCGCTGGGTTTCTTTTCAAAGAAATTTAGTGCGGCTGAACGAAAATACGGCGCTTACGACAGAGAACTCCTGGCCATCTACCTCGCTGTGAAACACTTCAGACATATGGTAGAGGGCAGGACGTTCACCATATTCACGGACCACAAACCCATCACTTTTGCCTTTCAACAGAAGGCTGATAAATGCTCCCCAAGGCAGTTCAGACACCTTGACTTCATTAGCCAGTTTACCACGGACATTCGCCACGTAGCAGGCAAGGATAATATCGTCGCAGATGCCCTCTCCAGGGTCGAGTCAGTCGACGCTCCCCTGGACTATGCAGCACTGGCAGCTGATCAGGTGGACGACACGGAGCTAGAGCAATGCTTAAAGGGAAGTTCTAGCCTAAAACTCAAGAAAGTGCGCATTCCCGGCATCAACACGGACTTGTACTGTGATGTGTCTACAAATACAGCGAGACCTTTCGTCACCAAAAAGTTTCGGCTCGCAGCATTTAATGCAGTCCATCAGCTGGCTCACCCAGGCGTCAAGACAACGGTTAAGCTCATAACTGAACGTTATGTCTGGCCGGCCATTAAGGCAGACGCGAGTAAATTTGCACGCAACTGCCTACAGTGCCAACGCAGCAAAGTGTCACGCCACGTGTCAGCACCCCTAGGAACGTTTCCCAGACCATCAGCCAGATTCGAGCATGTGCACATAGACATCATCATCATGCCCTCATCTGAAGGATGCCGATACTGCCTCACCTGCGTGGATAGGTTTACAAGATGGCCAGAGGCTTTCCCGATTAGGGATCAAAACTGCAATTAATACGTTTTATGATACTTAGGAAGTTTTAATCATAAACCTCTATGTTTTAAACTCAGCTTTCCGCGTTGAAATTGCCAGGACATCAGAGCCAAAGTCATCGAAGACATTGAAGTCGTAAATTATACTGCACAGCAAAAGGACATTCACAAATTGCATTGGAATCTGGTGATTGGATGATGTGGATTGGATGACATCAATCTCACAAGATGGGGAGAAGTTGGGAGCATGGACCACCGGCATTGGCGGTTTATTTCCGTCCAACACATCTCACTCTGTGTGGCTTCAACTTGAGATGTTAGATAAAACATTGGCGACAGAACGGTCCAGAGCCCGAGACATAATTTATTATCTTTGACATGGGCGCAGCTGGATGGGGGTCGGACTGACCTCCGCCCATCGAATAGAAACATATGGGAAAAAGGAGCCGCCCTCGAGCGCTGGCGGCACCATGGCCGGCCCCAAATAATCTCGCAAATCCTGCCTTGTGTGTAGAAAAGGTCGAAACTAATTTATGATAATTTTGTTTTTTTTCTAACCATTTTATTTTAACGTGAGAGAATACTACAACAACCGTACAGTGGCCCTGAACCCAAGATAAATGCAACAACACCAGGACCAACCCTTCTTAAGACCATCAATAAGCAAGATCTGACTCAGCTTTTCTTTCTATCGCGGCCCTCAACCGTGCCGCTGGAAGGGGAGTCCTGTAGTGGTACGCCACTACTTCATTTGAACGGAATTCCAGAAGTTTCGATTTTTTCCAAACAAGATTCTTGGATGTTCTTTTATTATTTTTCATTTTTGTTTGGCAAATTCTACATAGTAACCAAATTGTTCTAGAATCTTCTTTAACTTATAAAAGCGGCAGCGTGAAGGAACTCACCGGTATTCCGTCTCCAAACCGCCAGCCAAGTTGACCTAAATATCGCTAGCATTTTATTGTGAATAATAAACGAGATTTTTATTTTTGTACACTAAGATAACTACAGTTCGTTAGAAAACACTTTCGAGAATATTGATAGTTCCATGTGGAACATGAAAACTCATTTCCTGACTATTCTGTGAATTAAAACGTGACCTCAAATCTCCCTTTCGGGTACATGTATAGTTTAACTCGGAACAGGAAAAATCCTTTTCTCCACTGTGCGTCAGAATGTGTCTCGTCAGATGGCTTTTTTGAGAAGATGCATAATTGCACTCAGAACATGAATAAAGTTTTTCTCCACTGTGAGTCAGCATGTGTTTCGTCAGATAAGGTTTTTGAGAACAACTCTGTGAGTCAGTTTGTGGGTCTTCAGATGGCTCCTTCGAGAAAATGCATAATTGCACACAGAACATGAAAAAGGTTTTTCTCCACTGTGAGTCCGAATGTGTGTCGTCAGATTGCTTTTTATAGAAGATGCATAGCTGCACTCAAAACACGAAAAAGGTTTTTCTCCACTGTGAGTCCGAATGTGTGTCGTCAGATTGCCTTTTGTAGAAGATGCATAGCTGCACTCAAAACACGAAAAAGGTTTTTCTCCTCTGTGAGTCAGCTTGTGGGTCGTCAGATGGCTCCTTCGAGAAAATGCATAACTGCACACAGAACATGAAAAAGGTTTTTCTCCACTGTGAGTCCGAATGTGTGTCGTCAGATTGCTTTTTATAGAAGATGCATAGCTGCACTCAGAACACGAAAAAGGTTTTTCTCCACTGTGAGTCCGAATATGTGTCGTCAGATGGCCTTTTGTAGAAGATGCATAGCTGCACTCAGAACACGAAAAAGGTTTTTCTCCACTGTGAGTCCGAATATGTGTCGTCAGATGGCCTTTTGTAGAAGATGCATAGCTGCACTCAGAACACGAAAAAGGTTTTTCTCCACTGTGAGTCCGAATGTGTGTCGTCAGATTGCTTTTTATAAAAGATGTAAAGCTGCACTCAGAACATGTAAAAGGTTTTTCTCCACTGTGAGTCAGAATGTGTTTCGTAAGATTGCTTTTTATAGACGATGCATAGTTGCACTCAGAACACGAAAAAGGTTTTTCTCCACTGTGAGTCGGAATGTGTCTCGTCAGACTGCTTTTTAGAGAATACGAATTGTAGCACTCAGAACATGTAAATGGTTTTTCTCCACTGTGAGTCAGCTTGTGGGTCGTCAGGTGGCTCCTTCGAGAAAATGCATAATTGCACTTGGAACATGAAAAAGGTTTTTCTCCACTGTGAGTCAGAATGTGTCTCGTCAGACTGCTTTTTAGAGAATACGAATTGTAGCACTCAGAACATGTAAAAGGTTTTTCTCCACTGTGAGTCAGCTTGTGGGTCGTCAGTTGGCTCCTTCGAGAAAATGCATAATTGCACTCAGAACATGAAAAAGGTTTTTCTCCACTGTGAGTCCGAATGTGTGTCGTCAGATTGCTTTTTATAGAAGATGCATAGCTGCACTCAGAACACGAAAATGGTTTTTCTCCACTGTGAGTCCGAATGTGTCTCTGCAGATTTATTTTTTGAGAAGATGCATAATTGCACTCAGAACATGAAAAAGATTTTTTTTCACTGTGAGTCAGCATGTGGCTCCTCTGATTGCCCTTCAGAGAACATGAGTAGTTACATTCGGACCTTTTAAAATTCGACTTAATAATTGTTTTTGTTTTGTTTGTTGGTTGTTTTTGTTTTAATTGTTTTTCCGCAGGATGCATCTTCAGATCTATCGAAAAAAAAAGAAATATGATTATTAAGGCTAAATACGACTTAATATATACACTAAGCGTAAGAAAGCACAGAAAATTAATTAAAATGTTAACAAAATAAAAAGGCAGAAATTACGGACAGAAAAGAAATTGTTTTTACCGGACTGGTCAATTCTTTCAACGCGTTCTAAGCATTCCCTTTTAACATCCGGCAGGTCTATGTCGATTTCCATACAAGGGAATCCCCCATCATTATCTTCTCGGCGTCCGAGTTCCGCCTTGACGGTAACAGTCTCCACATTAATGCAAACTATAAAACAACATGAACCTATATTGATAATCGATGTTAAACAACACAATTTTTTTTCAAATTAAAATATTTACGATTAAAAATATCATTGATTAACCCTGCCGAAGTGAGAATTAGGTGAAAAGAGTTCAAGGTTATTTTAAGGAAAAATAGTAAGAATGACCCCAGATGTCCGCTTCGGGAAGGACCAGGCATTTGCTCCAAAACACCTTCAGTATGGAGTTGTTTTAAGTCAACGAAATGATAATGATAAAATCCAAGCGTGCGCAAGCAATTTGTTTTTTGATCGATACGTGATCGATACGTGGCACGTTCCAGAGTGGGAGATATTCTCGGAATCGCCTTGGTGTAATATAAACAATTCACAATTTAAACATTTATTGAAATGAAAAGATCTGAATAGCCAGCTACATTCCGCCTTTCACCTCCCTATATCCATCCCCTCCTTTCTACCTTTAGCCACCAACATATTATTACACCAAGAACTTGAGAGCAGTTGGTACACGTGTGGCGTTAACGAGCAAACTTTGTTCTGTCGCCATGGCAATCCACAATAGACTTAAAATAATAACATACAATTTATTTTACATAAGCAATGCAACTAACTGGCTGTCTGTGTACTCTCCGCATATCGCAAACATTCCTTCTTCACATCTGGGTGGTCGAAATCCATATACGTGTAGGGCATTTCACCTCCGCCTTCTTCCTGGGGCCCTGGTTCCGTCTTGATAGAAACAGTTTCTGGATTTACTAGATCCATGACACCGCTGTCGTAGGTTTTGGTAATTGGTACAAGCCCAATCAAATATATATATATAAGTATCTGAAATAGAACACAGTTGTCATAGAACCCTATTTTAAATGAGCTTAATATTTTGTTTAGATGGAATATTCTGTCAAAACAATGATATCTTATGCGAAACTCATATTTGGAAATAGGAATACACATATTGTGACTATCTTGACCTTGAAGTTGATATTTGAAATCTGTTGAAAGATCCTTTGTTAATCGTCGGATAACACATCATAACTATAACCATAAGTAAATTTAAAACGGTAAAGCTTTTATTAAGTCCGCTAATCCGCTAACTTGATCCGCTAGCGTGATTAATAAAAGCATTAGTATTTACTAATAAAAGCATAAGTACTTACTAATAAATATCACAAATATGGGAAGATAAATTTAACTTTGTGGGTTCAACAGTGTATGCGAGAAAGTAGAATTAGAGAGTAAAAACCGGGTGATGCCACTGGCCGACTGGCGGTGAAAAACTGGTGAGTCATAAATCAACTATCTATAGATTGATAACTCCGCCCTCTTTCCATACGTTTGGTTTGGTCAAGTTTTAACCTTAGATCTGGCAAATTTGTAGACACCACGCATCGCTGACGTCACACCACACCATCGACAAAGGATAGAGGAAATTTAAAAAAAAGGCGCAACCATAGACACTATAATTCTGCTTCGGAACCTACCGAAAACCCAATTCATTAGCCTAAAACATAAGTAAAATGTCACCCAAGACCACAAGGTCCCATCTGACAAAGCCCTGTCCTAAGAAAGAAATGAGCTTTAAAGTATCTTCCTTTACAGCTTATTTTCTCAGGACAGCGTTTTATCAAAAGGAAGCTGAAAAACAAACTCACAATTACATGTACAATAATTTGATTTTTTAAATATAAACATGAAATACAATAATATAAGCACAAAACACATTTAGAAGAAATTACTGTATGAATATATAACTAGTTGTTGGAAATAATAGTTATTTTCTTTCAACATCCAACGCTATTGAAAAAAAAATTGTCAATAAGGCAGTCAACGATTCAACCTACTATTTTAGCTGTATTAGCGTCTAATTACATTATTATTTTTTTTGTTTCCCTCCTACTTATCTTATTACTTAAATATTTATACCTTTCATATATAAATAGTAAGTATATACTTTTGTGATACTTTTTAGTTTTAAAAATTTATATGCCTTTAGATATTTTTAACTTAGGAATAGTACACAACATAAAGAATATAACAGTTTAAACAGTTAAGTAAATTTAACAATAGGTTATTGTTTAAACAATATATATTGACACCTGATAAAGAAATAGAGTATAATAATAACAAATAAAAACACCAAATACAAGAGTATATACGCACAAAATAAATTTAAAGAAGGTGTTGAGAGAATATTCACTATGATGTCAAGTATGTAATAAAAAGTAGAACTATATAAACTAGACATAAAAAATAAACTAATTTGACTTTTTTTTATTAACACTAGTCGGTGACTGAAAATGGGTTGCAGACTAATACGGCCAAACTGAATAATGTAAACGCCGCATCAGAGAATATTTGGCTTAACATTACAAACGATAACAATATTTGACTTATATATTTATTTTTTCGTTATTACTCTACTACTCATATAGAGTTGTCAATAGAAAATGAATTGGCAAGGATACACCACAACCATACAATGGACCTGATTTGATGAGGAGCATGGCAGTACTACGATATTTAAAAGACGCTTATAGGAAAAAATTGTGGTGCTAATTGGTTTTAACTTATTAAAATAAATTAGTTATGACAACCACTTCTTCCAATATTTAGCATATTTTAAATGTCGCAGTACCGCCATTTTCTCCATGGAGTCAGGTCCATTGTATGGTCTTGTATCCTTGCCAATTAATTTTCTATTGACATCGGTACACCATGCATTGATTATAAATGGTACAGTAATTTTGATAGTGAATTGAATCAATTTTTTATATAAATAATAATAATAAAAATTGGATGACTTGTATAGCGCCGTTTTTGTGCAAAATCACCTCAAGGGCGCTGTACAAACTTATAATACATTTCTACAGTGATCTATGTTATTGATTAACTATTTATGGAGATAATATACAGTACAATTTCTTACCTGGTAGGTCATTTGTGATTAACACTTAATT
The DNA here is from genome assembly GCF_061612785.1 of Hesperophylax consimilis. Taxonomy (NCBI): domain Eukaryota; kingdom Metazoa; phylum Arthropoda; class Insecta; order Trichoptera; family Limnephilidae; genus Hesperophylax; species Hesperophylax consimilis. The sequence goes on along the minus strand of NC_142856.1, from coordinate 25,534,563 downwards.
AACATTATCTAATTGTTTATTAGCGAAATTAAGATACAGGATTTAGGACATAATTAGAAAATTGAATATAACCGGACTTTCTCTTAGGAATGGTATATTTAATTTAAAGGTACGACAGCTTAAAAAGGTAAGTTTTTAGTTTACACCTGAATTCTGTTGGACTTGTTATGGATCTTAGTTCCGGAGGGAGTTTATTCCAAGCCTTCGGCCCAGATACTCCGAAAACGCGATCACCAAACTTAGTATTTGGCTTGCGCATAGGTTCTATCAGTCTGCCTGCAGCTGATATGTTCGTTACAATTAAGCCAATCAAAACATATATATATATTTGGCAATGGTTTCTTTAATAACGAGCACAAGATATAAATTTTCGCAATTATGATTTAGTACATACTCGACGAGATAATGAATTTCAAAAGCGTTGATAGCAAATTTCTTAGTGGGATAATTTAAGCAAAATTTCTCTGTGGGACGGTACTCGCTTGCTAGGATTGATGAATTTATGGGATCATATGGGTCACCTATGAAAGATATTTTACATTATCTTCTGCCATCCCCTGTGCAACAAGAGCAACGCTGCTGGTTACAGAAAAGACATGACTGGGTCCTGCACTTATTTCTTGAAAAAAATATATCATAGTTCTTGAGAAATTTAAGTAAAGATTGACATATTAGACGAACAAAACTATTCCCTTTTAAGTAATATAAAACAGATATGTACATTTATTTTATAGTGTGATGCAGTATATAATACCTTTTAGGGTGTAGTCATGATCTTGGAGGGCATCACAATACGTGCTGTATGATCCTGGTGGAACACGGATACTGTCTAAAAACGAAAATAAATTCAATTCTCATGTGAAGTTACGTTAAAAACTCCTTGGACAATTTCCTGAAATATTATTCAGACTCAAAAAGAGATTTTATCTGAAACAAAACGTAATTCGAAAATATTTTCCACCGAATCTGCAATTGCAAATTGAGAGGTTAAGATTAACCAAAAAAAAAATTGTCTGTATCTAATATCTCCCAAAATTGCCTGAGGGATTAGTTATGGATGAAACGCTTAAAACGAGATGAAAAAAATATTCGAACCTGTATTTTGGTCCACCATGTGTCTGAAGTTCTCTTGGTAAATCAACATATTTTTGAATGCCGGGAAGATTGAGGGTAGGCAATGGGTCCTTCTTTAATGCTCCAGTGCGATTGCGCTGGCTGCTGATATTAAAATGACAACCACAAACTGATGAATATGATGCTAAGATTGGAAAATTTATGTATTCAAATTTTCACAATCTCCACCATTCTCGAAATGGACTCTCAGAGGTTATTTTTGAGATTCCTCTACCTGAGGGAGTATGGCTACTACCCGTGGCTCTATCCTACTGACTTTCTCTTGGGCATGCTCGGTATGAACCATCTACGGGTCAGAAGAGATGTGCATATTGTATCACACTTCTTCAAACTGATTCGTGGATGGTTAGTAAATCCGACTATCATGGAGAGTTTTAGTCTCTATGTTCCTGATGATTGTCTCCGTCACCGACAGCATAGACTGTTTTATCTCCCGGCCTGCAGGACTAACTTGCCAATGGTCATGCCGGTGGGGAGAGCAGTCTTGCTGTTGAACAGAATTAATTCGGATATCGACATATTTAGCATCGGTGAAGCTGCCTTTAAAAGGCAAGCTCTATTGATGCTGGTATAGTTTATACACCGCTTACTTATTATGTAATACCATTTTACAAATGTACTTAAAAACGAAATAAAATGTAATTTTGTAATGTTTTTAAAGGAATAAACAAATTGAATTGAATTGAATTGAATGGTTGGAAACTTGTGTCGAATAGTCTCTGTCCATACATCATTTCACACAACACGTTTTAAGGACTTTATCGGTAGGCATTTTCACACATAAATCAACTGTTTCACACAACCAGATATTTAAAAATGTTTGACAATGTTATGATGACAAACAATGGCGTCCGTCAAACTTTGTTTACAGTTTTTTCGAGGAAGTGAAATGGCGGGAAGCATGAGTCAGCCACCTAGCGGCGAGAACACGCATTACACCATAGACATATGAATATTAGTAGACCTGCCCTAAGTGATTAAAAGCGTATTATCCCCACTCCCCATACCGGTTCCATTGAGCCGGCTGGGCTCGCATATGGCCTCAAGTGAAATTTGAAAACGTGACGTCATCATTCTTGTGCGAACTATGGTCGAGGCATCATCGGTTCATTTTACGAAATAAAACGGCAAAATGTTGACTTGTGATATGAAAACTTGTAAAAATAGATGTGAAAAAGAGAATAAACCCAATTGTCGTATTACATTCCATAAGTAAGCATTATTTTACTTTATTTTAAGCTTATTCACACCGTATTATATGGATCAGTTTTAGAAACATATACTATCACATCTCAATGTAGCGATTCTCAAGTGTGCTCATCGTTGTTTACTGGGGTAAGTAAATTATGAGACATTTGTAAAAGTGTCTTAACTAAATACTCTGAAACTAACTACGACTCTGAAAATAGAAGCTGCCTTACTTTGCCGAATTTGGACTTCGCAAATTAGTTCATAACGTGGCGAGTAATTTGCGCTCCCATGTAGAAATGTCTATTCATTCAAAAGCAGATTTTACTTTTAAGAACTAAATGGTGATATTATAATGCGAGATGCCTATTTACTGTCAGATTGATTTATTGACGAATCACAGTCAGCCTTACTCCCTTCGTTCTTCAACAGTTGATTTTACCCCTCGCCATTAGCTTCTCGTCTATTAATTCCTATGTCTGTGCATTACACGGTTTGCGAACTCTCTCTTTCTGGCACACGAGTCTTATGGTAAAATGAGCGAGAAACAAAAAAAGCATCGCTGACGTCACAAACATAGATTTTTACCATGTCTACAGTTTGTGTTGGCGTTTTTAAGCGGAGTTATATCCCCCTGCATGGACTTACACCATAAATCAACTATCTATAGATTGATAACTCCGCCCTCTTTCCATACGATGGGTTTGGTCATGTTTTAACCTTAGATCTGGCAAATTTATAGACAACGCGCATCGCTGAAGTCACACCACACCATCGACAAAGGATAGAGGAAATTTAAAAAAAGGCGCAACCATACACAATATAATTCTGCTTCGGAACCATAAATATACCTCTCGATCTTAAATATACATCTCGTTCGATATCTTCGGGCTTTTTGTATGTAACGGAATTATACAGTACTTAACCACAGATATACAATCAGTACCTACCGTGCGGAGCAGAGCAGTAGACAAGGTAGAGGAAAATCAAGGCCATTTAAAAAAAGATGCTACCATAGACAACATAATTGCTCTCAGCCTACTCTATTCATTCACTAGCCCAAAGAAACTATTATAAAAATAAAAATGTCCTTGAAGCAGAAAACTGTACAAATGTTTTCCAAGGGCAAGGTTCATCTGACTAAGAAAATAAACTTTTATAGTGAATTTCCTTAATATGAAACTTGTTAATCTGAGAAGAAGAAACCCAAAATGACAAGAAATTTTGCAAAGACACTGAAGAAAATTTCAAAAACATGATTGTCTGACAGTACGACGAAGAATTCCGACATTTTTCAGCTTCATGAACTCATGGTTACATATGTTTAAAAATCACGACTTCTACTCCTACGAATGTTCTTTGGGCCGGACATCGACGCAGGCTGTTCCTCCAACGTTCCTCAACGACCTCTACTTCTACGCATGTCCCTTAGGCCGGACGTCGTACTGCGAATATGCCGTTCAGCATCACAGTAGTAAAGTTAGCTTCTAGGTCGGTCACAATGGGGGAGAGTCTTGAACTGTTGACTATTTCGTAATAAGTGTATAAAATGTAATTTGTACCCAGTCAATCTAACACATGTTTGTTTGGCTACTAAGTGCAATTTGCAGTTTGATTACTTTACTATATAACCTAGCCTACCATCTTATCACGGGAAATGAGATTTAACAGTGCTCATGTGCCCTCGAAATAGAAATCATGCTTCTACCCTCAGAGGGTGGCATACAGGAACCGCCCGTGAACATAATTCCACGTCTCATGGGAATTTTGGCGCATTACGATACGTAATAAAGTTCACGGGGCCTTTCTGGTAATGCTGCCTTCGGCTGAGAACGCCACAAATACATATTAGGCTTGCCGCCGTAACAAGCAAGGCTCATAATCGGGGTTTCTAAATATTCGCACATTTCAGAACACCTTCGTAACCTTCACTGGGTCAAGTGCACTGAAAGAATCCAGTACAAATTGTGCTGGATGGTGTTTAAATCAATCAATGAAATGGACCCATCCTACATCTCTGAACTATGCGTCCCGGAAAACACTGGACTGAGGCAGTCATCTCTGAGATCAGCAACAACATTAGCTGTAGGCAGACTGATGGAACCTAAGTGCAAGTCAAATACTAAGTTTGGTGATCGGAGCATCTGGGCCGAAGGCTTGGAATAAACTTCCTCAGGAACCAAAATCCACAACAAGTACTAAGAATTCAGGTCTAATCTAAAAACTTACCCTTTTAAGCTGTCATATCCTTATATTAAATATACTATTCCTGAGAGAAAGTCCAATTATATCCAATTTTCCAAATATTTTTTAAATCCTGTATCTAAATTTCGCTAAAAAACAATTAGTTAATTTTAATCTTAAGTGACCTACCAGGTAAGTATGGTACTGTATATTATCTCCATTAGTAATAACATAGATCATTGTAGAAGTGTATTAAATATTTGTACAGCGCCCCTGAGGAGATTTTGCACAAAAACGGCGCTATACAAATCATCCAAATATTATAATCATTATTATTCATTTTTAATGTCTGGGAGTTCGATGTCAATTTCGGAATACAAATATGAATTTTCTTTTCTAAACCCTGCTTCTGTTTTGATGGTGGCTCCCTCCAGTTCCGTTGTGGTAATTTCACCTTTATAAAAAATTGAAAACAATAAACATGATGCCTAATATGTTTTTTGACTCTTGGGTACTTGGGAGTCAAACCGCCGTAAAATATTATCGAAAACATAACTTATAAATTGGAGTGAGTATTGTAATGCTCAAGGTCACATTAAAAATACGCCTCCCGTTCACAGTTAATTACATTTGAACGAATTTACACTGACACTGCTTTGTCTTTCCTTCATGATTCAATGCAAGGCTCTTAAGGGACCGAATAAAACAATTATCCAGAACCCGTTTACAACGTTGTCCAACCTTGGCGATATAGTTCCATCGTCTGCACACCGTACAGAAAGGTGCGTTCTCGGGAGTTGTCAGGTCACTCATATAAATAAATATAGGTAGCAATTCAGAAAAGAGCGGCGATCTTGACCATGTCGATACAGTCACGCGAAAAACCTGCAATTTCATTTTAGATTATATTGTGCGTCTGCTGATTATGTACCAAACAGTTATGTACAAAAAAAGACAACAAAATAAGCACCGTGAACTATGGCATCTTTACCTACTTCGGTTAACTTTACCTACGTCCAGAGATGTGCTTTATTTCAAATAAATCCATTTCAAATGGAAATGCAAAATGCAAAATGGGTATTTTCCATTTTAAATGCTTTTCTAAAAACCATTTTGCATTTTAAATGCTTTTCTCAATGCATTTTCCATTTTAAATGCTTTTTTGCAACATTCTTCTTACTATCTCCACTCATCTTTTTTTCAAAGCCCCAAATATCAGTCGGTCCTCAACCTCTCCATGAGAGATAATTTACATTTGTCAAGTTGCTCCCTGGTAGAAGCCCTGGCAATTGAGTGATACCATTACAAAAAAATACTGAACATGGGGCCATGACGCTGTAATATTAAATGTTAGATAGCAGTTTCTATGTTTTTACGTTGGCAACATTAGTCCCGCGCAAATTTTTTGTGGTTTCATAATCTGTAGTCATGGTGTTTTTGGATTTACCATCATGTAATATGTTTGTTCTACATTGATGTCCATTATAACATGACAAAATTGTTTAAAAATTCTATAATTATTTTAATTACTTGAACTGAGAAACCATTTTGCATTTTCAATGCATTTTGAAAATAGGTATTTTGCATTTTGCATTTGAAATGGTTTTCTAAAAACCATTTTGCATTTTGCATTTTCAAATGGAAAAGTTTTGACCCATTTCCATTTTGCATTTCAAATGGTTTTGAGTACCCATTTTGCACATCTCTGCCTACGTCTACCAAGTGCTTGAAAAACTTTTGTAACTCGCTAACACTATACTGACTTATATTGTATTTTTATCACGAACAACTTTAACAAGCAATATTTTCGACGGAAATGATAGTATTTCGGCAGCAAATGACAACTCGCGTGTATAAATAAACCATTCTCATTTTGTTTGAATGATTTGAAACTGTCAAACGGCAAAATTCCGTAATCTCTTTCTGTTACACGAGTCATTATGGTAGAGAGCGAGAGATCAAACCAATCCTTCTGCTCTCGCCAATGAGATCTGAGCTTTTAGCCATATTATTCGTTTTCTACAAGAATTTTGAGGTGGGCGTGGCGGTTTCAAATCACTTTCAAGGCCAAAGCTGAGAGAAATGCCCCTGTTCGGAACCTACCGAAAACCCAATTCATTCGCCTAAAACATAAGTAAAATGTCACGAAGACCACAAGGTCCCATCTGACAAAGCACTGTCCAAAGAAAAAAAAGTATCTTTCCTTACAGCTCATTTTCTCAGGACAGCGTTTTATCAGAAGGAAGCTGAAAAACAAACTCATAATTACATGTAAAATATTTTTATTTTTTAAATATAAACACGAAATACAATAATATAAACACAAAACACATTTAGAAGAAATAACTGTATGAATATGTAACTAGTTGTTGGAAATAATAGATATTGAGGAACGATGCAGGATCAGCCTGCGCACGAAAATAAAGTCGGAAACAAATCTTCTATCTGAGAGTTCTAATAAGTTTAGATCTTTCATCGAGTGATTGAAGTTTATTGTTTAATTGGTAGACAGAGTTTAAAGTTTTTTTTTTTGTATTTGGCAATTCACCCTAAATAGAGTGCTATAATAAATCTAAGGAATTTATTGCTGAATTTTTTCAATGGAGTCGGAGTGGATTTTGAAGTGAGGGTGATTGGTTAAATAATTGACATAGTTGCTTGGCAAGTATTGATACACTGTTAATTAGAAAAGCTGGATTAATTTTGTCAGGACCCGCTTTTTTCTTTATATCGAGTGATTTTATTTTGTGTATAACATCAGGAACATTAATATCTAAAGCGGGAATATGGATCGATACATTTGGATAAAAGGGTGGAATTTTATCATTTGGGATGTCTCTATTATATAATACGCACGCAACACGCGACGCACGTCTTCTGTCATCGGCTCTCGATAGTATTCATTTTAATCGTTCGTTCTAGTCTATTTACAAAATGGAAGAGTTTGGTGATATCATTCAGTCCTTGATTAAAACGGTCGATGTTTTGAGTGGCAAAATCGAGGGTTTCGGTAGCGAACTGACCACGATTCGTTCAATTTTAAGTGACGGTAGTGCTAAAATTGTGTGCCCTTCATGCAAGTACTCGTACAACGTAACTGCAGGTACTCCCCAGGTACTAGCGCCGGCGCCAGACTTAAATGTGTGTGTGCGCTCAGCGTACGGCGATATCACTAAGCAGCCGTCTGGGATACCTCCACCACCCGGGCCCCCCGGCCTCGCCCCCGCTCCTGCTATTACCTTAGCCGCTCTAGCCGGCCAGACTCACCTTCCCGTTAGCGGCGTCCAGCCGCTCACTACCCGCAAAATGACTACAAGATCCACTGCTAAAAAAGGAAAACCGGAGGAAGATCTACATTCCGCTTCCACATCTGCTGCAGCGGCGTCTTCTCCTCCACAACCACAGAGTACAATACAGCCTGTTGTGCCCAAGCTGCCAACCCAGCCAATAACATCGTATAGCGATGCCCTCGTCAACGGTAGACGACGATCTCGGCCAATCTGTAAAGGGACAGGGTCTATCGACGACAGCTTGGTCACTATTCCCAAAAACCTACATCTACATGTATTCATGTTTCATCCGAATACCACAGAAGAAAATATATCTTCATTCTTAAAAAAGAAGAAGCCGGATTTAATTTACACTGTCGAAAAACTGGTTACGAGGCATGAATGTTATGCTGCCTTCAAAATAGGCATACCGGAAAATTACTTCCACTTTTTCCTGGACCCCACGATCTGGCCTGAAAACGTGGCCTTCAACGAATGGTCATTTCGGAGACCACGATCCCAAACTAGGACGGTCGATACGACGTCCGAAAAAGATAGACATTAGTGGAGTATACCAGAACGTTCGAAGTCTGAATAATAAAATTATCGACTTCATGACAAACGTAATGTGCCAGAAACCACTTCTGATTGCTCTTACCGAAACTTGGCTAACTTCAAGCACCTTTTCGTCGGAGCTATTCGAAAACCTATACCACGTCTACAGGAAGGATAGAGGCAGTCGCGGAGGAGGGACTCTCCTAGCCCTCCGAGCTGACAGCCACTCACACGCGGAAAGAATGGACTGCATAGAAACCCAAGGTAAAGACTTGTGGGTGAAAGTATCGCATAGAAATGTCATCATTTATATATGTGTTGTATATTTTCCTCCAAATACAACATCTGAACAGTATCAATTATTTTACGACAAAACTATAAGTGAAAGTGTAAAGTTACAATCAAAAAATATTATTATTTTCGGTGATTTTAACTTTCCCTCAGGGAAAAACCCAATTGACGTTTTCGATTACTTTTGTTCTTTTTATAATTTAACACAATTCAACACTGTTTATAACATAAATGCACACATGTTAGACCTAGTATTAAGTAATGTAAATTCTAAAAATGCTGTTATCTGCCGCCATAACTCCCCATTAGTCAGAGAAGATATTCATCACCCTTCACTTTCATTCACATTCGATTACACAACTCAATCACATATACAAACAGACACATTGCCTCCAGACATAAACATGGGTTGGATTTTCCACGAAAGCTCAGATAACACACTTAAGAATGCCTTAGAACAACATCACTGGAATCATTACGATTGCCTTGACGTAAATCTAGCTGTCGAAATGTTTTATGAACAGCTCAATAATATTTTCAACATTTGTTTTAAGAAAAGATCTACACGTATGCTCAAAGATGTTAGACAATATCCGAAATGGTTTAATGGGGAAATCATTCACCTCATACGAGAAAAAACTAAAATGCACTATCTTTGGAAAAAAACAAAATCCGAACATGCCTTAGCTAACTTTAAAACTTTGCGAAAATCAATCAAACGGTTAATTGGTCAGGCCTACACTGACTTTACACGTGAGGCCGAGAACAGTATAATAACAGACCCAACTCGATTTTGGTCTTACACTAACGATAAACGCCGCGGCTGTGACAAACTTAACCACATGGACTACAAAGACAATAAATATGATGGATCGTCTGAGATCGCCGCAGGTTTCGCACACTATTTTCAATCAGTATTTAGCGACAATATCCCCAAACTTGACATATCCTCTATAGCTTCATCGTCATTTAACTCTTTACCTGTACAAATTCATGAAATTAACGATGACGATATTATTACAGCTTTCCATAAGCTAAAACCTAAATACTCCGTCGGCCCAGATTGTATTCCACCTATAATCCTCAAAAGATATGCAAGTTATTTTGTTCAACCTCTAAAACATATTTTTAACCTATCACTTCGCAAAAATATATTTCCGGAAATGTGGAAACTAACGAAAGTAACGCCTATACATAAAAAAGGAAAAAAGTCAGAAATAGATAATTACAGACCTGTAGCTGTGTTGTCAGCACCCGCAAAACTTTTAGAAACCATAATTTATTCACAGATATATAACCAAACAAAACACGCACTCACCGAAAATCAGCACGGATTTCGTCCCACACTGTCACCTTCAACGAATCTTATGAATCTCATTACCTATATTAATAATTCATTTGAAAATTTTGTACCTGTTGATGTGATTTATACAGACTTCGAGAAAGCATTTGATAAAGTCGACCATGATATTTTATTAAAAAAATTAAGTGACATCGGATTCTCTCAGAATTTCCTCGCTTTTGTGGCTAGCTACTTACGCAATCGTCGTCAGTATGTCAGTTACGGACACCATATCTCTCACGAATACAAAACTAACTCCGGGATTCCCCAGGGATCGAATCTAGGACCCCTTCTCTTTCTCTTATTCATCAATGACATTCGCAACACTATAAACCACTCAAAATATCTCCTTTTTGCTGACGATATAAAACTTTTCAAAGCAATCAAAAGTTACATCGATTCCATTCTTCTGCAGAACGATCTTGATTCTCTTGTCAAATGGTCGGAACTGAACAACTTACCCTTCAGTATTCAGAAATGCAGTTTCGTTACATTTACAAGGTCCAAAGATACATTCCTGTTCCCCTACCACATTAATAAACATGAATTAACACGTAAAAATGAGATTCGAGACCTTGGCGTAATTTTTGAAGCAAATCTCTCTTTCAAATCCCATATATCTGATATTGTCTCCCGTGCCAACAAAATGCTTGGATTTGTTCTTCGTAATTCAAGATCATTTACCAACGGAATCGCAATCCGAAGAACGTATGAAGCACTTGTTCGCAGTATCTTGGAATATAGCTCCATTATTTGGGCCCCTTCTGAGCAAAACCATATTCTCGAAATAGAAAAAGTACAAAAGAGATTCATGCGTTACCTATACAGGGTGTATCGGCACTAACCCGACAAACTTTAACCAGCTATTCCTTAGCACATTTGGAGTAAAAAATGTTATGTGCACTTTGCTGTCCGGTAACGTTTTTTTTTAATAAAAAATTAATTAAACATATTTTCACCACATGTCACCACTGTTTTATCCTTTGTCAAAATTTGAAAGCAACATCGCAACTCTCGCGTGTTGCTGCGAACGAAGCCCGTATTACATAATCCAGTACCAGAAAAGAAATATTTTATTTAACAATAATGATTATTCACATTTTTCGTATGCGAATCACTGATTGTCTTCTTGTATTGTACACATCAGTTTTATTTTTGTATCTAAATTGTTTCACCTCTGGAATGCTTTGGTTTCACCTCTTACGCGTTTCACGTATTAAATAGTCTAATTTTGAAACTAAGAAACTAATTAGTAGATTTCCTGAATTTATAATCGAAGTCCAATAATTCTGAGCACTTTTAAAAACAATTTTCCTCACTTAGGTACTTATCAATAATAATAATTGGATTATTTGAACAGCGCCGTTGTTTTTTAAATCACCGTAAGTGCTCTGTCAAAATGTTACTTGCTAGGCTATCCTACAACGTATATTTTTTAATAAATTTAGTTATTTACAACTTCGCGGAATGTGATTTATGAATATTATTGCTTATGTTAAAAGCCTTCCAGAATTACCGGAATATAACGAGCAGCTTGACACACTTAAGTTTATTTCCACTAATTTGAAGGTACAAAGAATGTATAGTTTTAAAAACAATCCCGATGAATCAAAAAACGGTTCATATAAAACTGCTGCGCAACACACTGAGACAAAGGAAAGCACTCACACAAACGTCATGACTGCATTGGATTGACCACCTGCAAATGAATGCTGCCAGATTGCTAATTTATTTAAACAATAATTATTAAATTTTATTTAAAATATCGCAATTTTTTTAAAAAATCGACAATAAATTACAACTATAATTTAAAAAAAATATTCTTAACCCCACGCTTTTTCGTAATTGATTAATTAATTCAGAATTTAAACGTTGCTTGAAATGACTAGCCGTATTTGGTGACCAGATCTGAATATCCAGGTTCAGAATTTAAACGTTGCTTGAAATGACTAGCCGTATTTGGTGACCAGATCTGAATATCCAGGTTTAGAATTTAAACGTTGCTTGAAATGACTAGCCGTATTTGGTGACCAGATCTGAATATCCAGGTTCAGAATTTAAACGTTGCTTGAAATGACTAGCCGTATTTGGTGACCAGATCTGAATATCCAGGTTTAGAATTTAAACGTTGCTTGAAATGACTAGCCGTATTTGGTGACCAGATCTGAATATCCAGGTTCAGAATTTAAACGTTGCTTGAAATGACTAGCCGTATTTGGTGACCAGATCTGAATATCCAGGTTTAGAATTTAAACGTTGCTTGAAATGACTAGCCGTATTTGGTGACCAGATCTGAATATCCAGGTTCAGAATTTAAACGTTGCTTGAAATGACTAGCCGTATTTGGTGACCAGATCTGAATATCCAGGTTTAGAATTTAAACGTTGCTTGAAATGACTAGCCGTATTTGGTGACCAGATCTGAATATCCAGGTTCAGAATTTAAACGTTGCTTGAAATGACTAGCCGTATTTGGTGACCAGATCTGAATATCCAGGTTTAGAATTTAAACGTTACTTGAAATGACTAGCCGTATTTGGTGACCAGATCTGAATATCCAGGTACTTCCTCACCTTCCACTCCTTCCCTTAGCCATAAAACTTACCCCAATTCAACATAAAAATTGTTTAAATTATCGGATGTAATGAAATGCATAATAATTAGACCCCAAAATACTTAATTATTCAGGGAAATAAACCCCTGAGTCATCAGTTGGAAATACCAACGACATTAAGTGAAATTAACAATGCAATAATCCTATTATTGCATTGTTTAAAATTTCACTTAATTATTAGCATTAGCAAATAATATTGGGATTAGCAAATAATAATTTACGACAATTTACTCGGAAATCAATAAAGCCAGAATAATAAAAAAAGAAAGTTATCACTTACGTCGTCTGTAAGTGGCTTTACCAAAGTTTGATAATGCCGTCAGAAGGTGAAACAGCTGTCACGCGTAATAATAATTACAACTAGCAGAACTTGTTTATAAACACACTGTTTTTATAAATTTTTTAATAAGACTGTTAAAATAAAAAAAATCTCTAAATTGAAATGGAGTTCTACAAACTAAACTTAAAATCAAATAAATTTATTGCGAAGGTTCAAAGTACTGTACTGTAATATTATATTAAATAATTTTTACGTGTTTAATTATTGTTTAAAGTCAGATTAAAGCGATTAAAAAACCCACCTGGCAATTCTTATTCGAGTTTCGTTGTTTTTACGTATTGGCGCGCTTACAAGCATCAGTCGTCTCATTTTTAACCATTAATATTTAGTGTGTAGGAAAGAGAGAAGACGCTTTTCGACACACTTGTCGAAAAACTTGTTGAATGCCGACGGGCATACTCTTCTACAGATTTTATTAAATATTGATATGTAGGTAATATTGATGTGTAAATGAATGACATTGTGAGAATTTTACCAATAAATAATAAATGAAAATGCGGACATGTAGTTTATGTTAATTTTTTTATTGGAGCATTTGTTCGAAGTGACTACCATTATTTTCGATGCAAGCGTGTAGTCTTGTTATATTTTGATTATTTAAGTTTGCAGGATTTGCTTTAATTTCTGCAGCGGCTTCCATCACTCGTTCGAGCAGTTGCTCTCTTGAGGCTATTGGCTTAGCATACACTTTTTCCTTGAGAGCCCCCCACAGGTAGTAATCCAGGGGGGTCAGGTCGGGTGATCTTGGTGGCCAAGCAATGGCCGGACTTCCACGGCCTATCCAACGACCAGGAAACTCGACATCCAAGTAGTTCCGCACGGCAATCGAATAGTGTGGTGGGGCTCCATCGTGCTGGAACCACATTCTCCGTAGTAATTCGAGGTTCACATCTTCCAGAATCTCGCCCAGTTGCACTTGTAAGAACTCCAAATACATCGGTCCATTTAGTCTGGGAGGCAACTCGATTGGACCGAGTATTTGATTTCCCAGGATTCCTGCCCACATGTTGATGGAAAATCTGTCCTGGCTCGACGACTCCCGAACAAGCTTGGGGTTTTGTTCAGCCCAATGGTGCAAGTTGTGCACATTTAGCACTCCTGTTTTAGTGAACTGTGCTTCGTCGGTAAACAATATGTTTTTCATGAAGTCTGCATCTCTTATGACATTATGCAGCATTCTTCTGCAGTACACGACTCTGGAAAAGTGGTCATTCTCCATGAGGCCTTGGCAGCGCCTATAGTGAAAAGGTTTGAGCCCGTGCTTCTTCAGAACTCTCCATACCGCCATGTGTTCCCTGTGTCCTATCATCAGAGCGACCCGACGCACGGACAGCGTGGGGTCTTCGGTAATTAAGTTCAGGATTCTCTCCTCAACTGCCACAGGAACGATGTTGTGTCCTCCGCCGGCGCCTTCAATCCGTCCGATGCCACAGTCACGCAATTGTTGATACATCTGAAACAAAACAACAAATAACAACTGCTTTTATTATTCAGCTCAGTAATAATGTCAAATAAACAATCGCGGGCTTTTTCACTCATTTTATTTTTAAAGAACACTTATTTTAGGCACATATCAGAAAACTTACGTTTTCTCTTCATTTATTTCATTTTTTTATAGTAAAATGTATAACAAAGTGTTTTAAATTATAATTTTCTTAACTAGGTACGGTTGATATCTTGGATTCACAGGGGTGAAATTGAATTCAAGTAATTTAAATAATCCCATGGTGAGAAAGGGAGTGAATTCAATTGCAGTGAATGATGCATTTATTAGAGATTAAAATTAATTAACTTTTTAAAACGCCGTTTAGTGACCACTGAACACAAATCACCTAAAGTACAATTTACATTTTTAAAGTTGGTGGCCCCTTGTTATGTTTTTAATGTTCCCAGTTTAAATTTCAAAAGCGCTTTTTGGCATTATCAATGAATGTAAATAGTTTCAATAAACAATTGATAGGGTACAAACCTGGACAAAGGTAGCATGGTGTGGGACGCGTCTTCCAGGAAACCTCATGCGATACTCCCTTACGGCTGCTCGTGAATTTCCATTGCAAAATCCATAAACAAAAACAATATCTGCTTGCTCGGCAGGTGGATAATTGAGGGGCATATTTCAACAGTAAAAACTTAGATAACAAAACAAAAACGAAACTAGAAACTTGATGACATGCGAACTCCCAAAACAGCACTGACCACTGATACGAGACGGGGTGGCGGGAACCACACGGGACTTGAGACAGAATATGTGTGAAAGAGATGACAGTAGCGCGGCGTTGCCAATTATTTTACCCCTATACTGTGGGCAGTAGCGGAGTGTGGAAATTTTATTTATTTTTTGTTTTTAAAAGAAAAAAAATGTTACCGGACAGCAAAGTGTACATAACATTTTTTACTCCAAATGTGCTAAGGAATAGCTGGTTAAAGTTTGTCGGGTTAGTGCCGATACACCCTGTATATGAGGGAATATATGTACTACCCTTTCCTGTATCCATCCTTATTCTTAGCAGGAATGCTCGATCTTAATACATTAGAAGCCCGCCGAAAAATATTTTTAGGAAAACATTTTTTTAAGATAATCTCTGGAACTATACATAATCCACCTATTTTGAAAGAGATTAACTTATATGTCCCAGACAAGTATACTCGTGGAAGGTCCCATACCCTTTTTTATGCTCCAAAAGCGAGGACTTCTGCCTATCAGAACGCCCCAGTCAACAGAGCGACTGAACTGCTCAACGAGTCTGCATTGACCATCGACATTTTTAACGTAACCTACAGGCAGTTTAACAATTATCTTTTGACGTATGTCACAAAGTAGTGAAACTGACCTTTTTATGTGTTTTGCTATACTTTTTGTCCAATTTGTAATCTTCTCCATAATGTATTGGTGAATAACCGTTTTACGGAGAACATGAAAAATAAATAAATAAATAATAATAAATATCGTAGGGTAAGAGGGGACACAGTGGAACGAAAAACGTATTTCGATTTTTAGAAAAATAAACCTTTAATCAATTAGTTTAAAATCTTTTATGAAATCGTAAATAGTCTTTGATTTATCATTTCAAAACAAAAAATATGAAAAAATGTTCATAGTAAAATAATTACAGGCATTTTTCCGACATCAGAATTTTGTTCCACTGTGCCCCAGGTCTGGGGTAGAGTGGAACACCCCTAGGGGCACAGTGGAACATACCTACATAATTATTCAGAAACTCAGGAATTATCCAGGAAATTATACATTCTTAAGATGCGTTGTGGAAAGTACAAAATGTTGGCCTGTCGTTTTGTTGATGTTTGTCTTATCCGTGGCAATAATTTGAGAACTATGTCATTTTTGGACACACCTGCCATGTCAGGTTCAAGAGGAAAGTAAAATCCGTCAAACTTGCCACTTTTCCTGAGGTAGCTGATATCATATTCATCATTTTCTTTGTCACAGTCAGTTAGCAGTTGTCCAGTAAAATATTTGATATGTTTCCCTCGAAATTGGACCACCACAAAATCATCTTTTTTCGGTGCCTCGTAACAGGATAGTGGGATGTCCTGGTCTGTGTCTGTTGAATCATTTGTTTCAGAAGAGCTCATATTTTCTTCAGAGTCATCAAAAATATTCTTTGTGATTTGTTGCACTTTGTCAAGGTATTTTCTTTCCTTAGATATTTTTGCTATTTGACGTTTACTTTTTGTTTCAGCATTTCTTTCAAATTCTTCTTTAACAGGTGTATCAGTGGCGATGCAAGATTTTCCTCGTTTTCTACCTTTCCTCGTGTTCTTTCTTTCTTTAGCCTTTGGGTATCCTCTACATGCTATGGGACTTGTCAAATTTCCCTCCCGATATGTTGCATCTGAGTTGGTGCCTTTGTGGATGGTTGTTCATGAGTCAGGTCGATTGATGGTTCTTGAACCGTGTGATCCTGTGTTTGTATCTGGGCTGCTGAGCTTGTTGAAGGTTGTGCTGTCCGGTCAACATATGCTTCATCATCGTCTTCTACTATATTTTGTTGCTGTCCTACAATTGGTTCAGGCATAGGCTGGTTTGTGACTTCGCATGGCATAAAATCGTCTTCGGTGAAATATTTCGGTCAAAAGGGAATATCCCAGTATTTCGGAACCCCGATTTTATGTTTGCTGGCGTCATTGCTTTCTCAAATGCCACTCCCAGTATTTCCGATATGTTGTAAATAGTCAGTGGAACTCCGTAGTTTTTTAACATCCATGAATCTGCTGCTCCATTGTAAAATGTCATTAGGGGTCCATAGACGTAAACATCCACCGGTTGTAGCTTTGAGCTTGTATGCGGTGGGATCGTCAAAATAGTGACCATTATCCTTGGCAATGTTCAATGCTTGTGGAGCCAAATGACTCTCATGATTATCCAAAATCAATAAACAAGGATTTTCCTTTGATGATCCAGTGACTTTTACAAAGTGTGTTACAACATGTGGGAACAATTCGGTATTCATCCAGCCCGTGGGCTGGGCGAGGCCCAATGTACCTGCAGGAGCTTTGTTAAGCATGTGTGGCTGAAATTTCTTTCGAGGAAATACCATTGCTGGTGGCAATGCTGCGCCTGTAGCTGATACTATACAACAAGTCGTTACAAGGGTCCCTCGCTCACCACTCGTGACTCTATTTAGTTGCTTTGAGCCTTTAGCTGCTATGACTTTCTTTTGCTTCTGCACAGTAGTAGTGCCAGTTTCGTCTAAGTTGTAGACCCTTGTGCCGTCAGCAAATCCCGGGTGTCGCTTCATGACTTCTTCTAGATTATCGAAGAATGTTTTTACATTGTGTTTATTAAATGATGTCGCCCTGGAAAGACTGCAAGGCTCCGGTTTTCTCAATGTCAATTCGGGATGTCTTTTACGGTATCCGTAGAGCCAATCAATGCCAGCCATTTTGTGATGTATCCAGCTTTGAGGCATAGTCAGTTTGTGATGCTTGGCTAGCTCGTATGCGAGTTTTCTTGTTTCCAGAGTGTCTAGTCCATAGCACATTTTCGAACAAGTGATCAAATATATTTTAAGAGCACCTTCTAATTCCGTTGAAAACACTACGCGCGAAGCGTATTTCGGAGTAACACGCATATCTTCCATGTTTTCAACTCCAGACTCTGTTTTCTTCTTGACGTATCTATGGAGTGTCGCAAGTTTCACATTCTTCGTTTCAGCCGCTTTTCTGAAGCTCATTCCTTTTTCAACCAGCTCAATAGCCTCTCTCATAGCTTTTTCGTCGTGTAGACCTATTTCAGTGTTCCTTATGCGGTTTCTAACCATTTTGAAGCGTTTTCTGAAAAAGCAAATATGGTTAGGGGCACACTGGAACACCGCGGGGCACAGTGGAACATGTTCCACTGTGCCCCGTTCCACCGTGCCCCACACCCGATTTCATGAAAACAAAAATTATCAAAATTTTTAGGTTAACTTTAAGGTTATGTTTTGTTGTAAAATACATCATAAATTACATACCTAATATACAGTTTAAATGTCACTTACCAGTAGCTACGATATTTTGAGTAGATCGAAAAAGATTACACAATAATTTATAAGAAATGAATGCCGAAAAACCGATTTCTCAAAATATTTAACGCGCGGCCCAAACAACTTTACTTTGACAACTGAATTAAAATGGCCGCTTGTGCTCTTAATTTTGCTGTTAATAAAAACAATCGAAATGTTAGACAGGGACAGAGTTATTGTAGGTGTTTCACTCTGCCCCGCGTTCCACTGTGCCCCCTCTTACCCTATACACTTTTGATGAAATCGGCAAAGAAATTAACAATGTCTTTAGTATCACTACAACTTTTCCCCTCGAAATACATGTAAGTGGGTAGGCTGGGATTGTTTTTTCTTAGTAAGTTTATGTGTTTAAAAAAGTTTTTGGTATCTGAAAGAAAAGACTTTTCTTAAGTAGGTATCTATGTTTGATATAATTTATTGGCGAGTATTTTACAGTCAGTTTTGTATTTATGAAATATTTTCGAAATATAGTTCGAAGAAGAAGTTATTACAAATAGAACATCCAATAGACAGTCCCTATGAAACGTGGCCTAAAAGCACAGTCCTGAATTCTTAATGGAAATATTTATTTAAATGAATTAAAAATGCGCTTTCTTTTTAAAAAAGTCTTCGTCAGCAATTTAAAACTTTTTGGATTGTTTTTGATTTCGTTTGGTGTTGATCTTTCGGGACTAAATTGTGATTTTTTTATGATATATATTAATTGAATTTTGAAAATGATGTTGCTTTATTGATTATTAAAAATATGATGGAATTGAATTATGACAAAATGGTGGAATTCCATTATAATAAAATTAAAAAATCCACTTTAATTTTATTGACCGTTTATCACCGACAGAGGCGGATTGTCAAATTTATCATCACACTTAATAGAAAACAAACACTCGTTTGATAAAGACAGAGACGTTAAAATTCTCCATCCTTGTAATAAAGGTCATGTTCGAAGAACGAACAGGGGTTAGAATAGCCGCCCTTTACAGGGCTATTCCACACAGATAAAGTATAAATTAATTATATGGCTTTGACAGGCGAATGCGGAAACACAATGCGTAACGTTACTTCACAATCAACTTACCGGTGAAATGATGGTGAAATCTGCATAAGCCTCATCTGTCAACACTGGAACGGGATTGTCGTTCGTTATCGCTCGTTATTTTAGATTAAATTGCGATAATAAATACGTATTATGATTATTCCGATAACACAACCGGGGATCGATATTTGACAGGACAAACGGTGTTCTTGCAACTGGTTCGGCTCACGGCTATCCGTCGTTTTAGCTGACTTGTGCGAACTTAAACTATACAGTTTAAATTCTGACGATACGATTGGTTATTACACAGCCTGTCAAAGGCAATCAGCGTTACGGAACATTCCGCCCACCAAAATACAACAACGTGTATTTTAAAATAAATTTAGAAAACAAAACGGGCAATGCTGTGGAACGTTGCGTGAACGAAGAAACAGTGAAAAGAGATAAGAAAAAGAAAAAAAATATTAATAATAATAATGAAAATGATAAGAAAAGAAAAAAATGAAAATAAGAATAACGAAAATCGATAAGAGAGAATGCGCCGCGGAAGCGAAGATGATTAGTCACATTGACTAAGCAATGGACATAATTTGGTTAATGTAGAGCGATGTAGAGCGTCTATCACAAGAGAAGTAAGCTTAGATTCGCGAGGAAGTAGGGGAGGATGTTTATACTCGAATTCGAGACCAGATCGAGATAACCTGCCACCCACACTGAGCACACCGTGGTCGTCAATGAAGGGATTTAGCTTCCGCATTTGTTTCGACATAAGGTTGCCCTCTTTCAAGCGCGTGATATCATCATTAAAATGTACATGTTGAGTGCGTTTAACTACTGTCAAAAGTGAAGTGTGAATTTCGGCACGGTTTAATGGAAGATACAAACGACGAGATTCTTTATTCTGTAGGTTGTAGATGAATCTAAGACAGTAACCGAGAATGCGTTGGATCTTCTGAATCGAAGAAAATTTAATTAGTAATAGGTCCACCAGATTTTCGTCCTGTTGGACAAATAACGATCGAACTCGTTCCTCAGAGTGAAGTTCAATTTCGTCGACATTGCCATCGAAAGACGGCCAAGAATCGAATGACTGGATCCGCCACGAAGGCCCCGCCCACCATAACGTGTGATCGATCAGATCGGCTGGGGATTGACCACAAGAAGCGACATCCGCTGGATTATCTCCAGATGACACGTGATGCCAGGAAGTCCCTTCGAGAGCATCTTGAATGTGACTGACACGGTTAGCCACGAAAGTCTTCCAGCGACACGAAAGAGAACGTAACCAGGCGAGCACGATGGTTGAATCCGACCACGCAAAGGTATTGGAGATCGGAAGCAATGGTACGTATAAATCTTTGACGAATTTTAATAGATCTGCTAGAAGAACTGCCGCACACAGTTCAAGGCGAGGCAATGAAATCTTTTTTGTGGTGGCAACTCAAGACTTGGCGCAAACCAAATATATTTGGACTTTATCGTCAACATCCATGATTCGCAAGTAAACTACCGCGCCATATTCAAGTTCCGAACTATCTGAGAAGCCATGAAGTTGACACGACTCCATGTGAGGGAATGACACCCATCGAGGGATTTTGAACGACTTCAAGAGCGGTAATTGTTTAGTATAACTATCCCATTGACGAACAATGTCAACAGAGGGGGTGTCATCCCACCCAACCTTTAGAACCCATAACTTTGGTACTAGGGATTTGGCGAAAAACGTCAAAGGGCATAGAAAAACGAGAGGGTCAAAAACCCGAGCGACTTCACTGAGGATAGTGCGTTTAGTAAACTCGCGATCGAGGCATAAGACTTCGAATGAAAATGTATCATGTCGTGGCTCCCACTTTAATCCCAATACCTTGAGAATGTGAGAGTTATCAACATCCATGGACACCAAGTCATTGAGGCAGTATTCCGGAGGCAGATCGGCGAGTAATTCTGGTTTGTTACTAGCCCACTTCCGCAATTCGAATTGACCTCGTTTGAACAGCTCGATAACTTCGGTTTTCGTTTGTTGAGCTTGTTCCAAGCTGTTACAACCGGTGACGATGTCATCTATGTAAATATCCGAAGTTAGCACACGACGCGCTAGCAGTAAATCATAACCTTCATATTTGGTCAACTGTTTGACAGTACGACAGGCTAAGAATGGGGCGGAGGAGACACCATAGGTTACAGTGTTTAGTTGGTACTCTTGGATGGGTTCCGACGAATGAAAACGCAAAAATATTCTTTGGAAAGCACGATCTGGTTCTTGAACCAATATTTGGCGATACATTTGTCGTACATCAACAGTAAACACTACCGATGGTATACGGAATTTTAGCAAAAGCTCCAGCAGGTTCTTTTGAAGCTTTGGACCGATAAGCAAGGTATCATTTAACGAGGATCCGTTCACATCCGTCGCTGAGGCGTCGAAAACCACTCTTAACTTAGTGCTAGCGCTGCTTGGACGAAGAGTGCAATGATGAGGTATGTGATACTTTCCCTTGTGCAAATCTTTTCCAGGAACACGAGTCATGGGACCACTGTGTAAATAATCAGTCATGAAAGCAGAATATTGTTCACGTAAGGTTGGATTTGCTATGAGTTCGCGCTCGAGGGAATGGAATCTACGTAAAGCGATCTCACGCGACCCTGGAAAAGAGATATCCCTTCCCCTTTCTCGGAAAGGCAAGGATACGATGTATCTTCCCGAAGTGTCCCGTGAGTGGTCAGTGTAGTACATTTGTTCACAAAGTTGTTCCTCAGGAGTGAGGTGTGAAGACTGGGGAATGGTGTCTAACTCCCACAGTGGCTGGACCTCTTCGTGGAGCCGGTCTTCGTTAGTAACTATGAAAGAATTCGTTTCATGAGCAGTGTTCGAACCAACTGAACCTAGAAGAAGCCAACCAAATGCAGAATTGAAAGCTGATGGCTGACGTGGACCACCATTCAAATTACCAGGTCTCAGAAGAGAAGAGAAAACCTCAGCACCCAAAAGAAGATCAATCGGTCCCGGTTTGTGACAGTCAGGATCGGCAAGAGGCAAGTCTCTCAACTGATGCCACGATGACTTATCTAGACGAACAGTTGGCATGTTGCCGCAGATACTAGGCAGCGTAAGTGCCTTGATGTTGAAGAGAACCCGTCCCTTAACACCGATCTCTAATTGAATGATTCCTGACGTGGTTGCGGAAGATTGGCCTAAGCCGCTAACTCTCTGAGAACTGGCTTGACGAGGGATGCCTACGAGCTCCGCAGCACGATCGGTGATGAAGTGAGCTTGACTGCCCGAATCGATCAATGCGCGAAAGGTTTGGAAACGGCCGGATGAATCGCGAATTCCAACATTGGCGGTTGACAATAGTACTATGGACTTGTCTCCAAAGTCGGTGAGGACCTGAATTTTAGAGTCGGAAGAAGGCTCCTGGTCCGTAGACGTCGTGGAGTGTTGATACTGATCTTCCAAAGAAGCGTTTTCGTCTCGATGGAGCAAAGTATGATGTTTTTGCTGACATTTTTGACATGTAAACAAAGATTTACAATCTTTAAGATAATGAGAAGAATGAAGACAATTGAAACACCAACGGTGTGATTGAACAAACTGTAGGCGATCCTGAACTGACTTGAGTGCAAATACCTTGCACTTGGAAATGGAGTGGTCTTCCCCGCAACAGGAGCATTTCAGGTAAGTGGTGGAGTTCGAGGACCTATTTGTTTTAGGCTGTCCTTTCTTAAGATCGCAAAGAAGCGCTGAAGTGCGTTTTTTGGCAGCCTGATTAAAGTTCCGTGCAAGAGGTTTGTCAATAGTACTGCTATCGCGAGTCGAAAAATGTAAGTCTCGTACAAGAGCTTCGCATTTGTTATAAAGAAACTCTTTGAGTTTCAAATATGAAGGCAGGTCGGTAGGAGACTGCAGTTGTTCGAATGCGCATCTTGTAGGTGAATCTAATTTCG
Source organism: Hesperophylax consimilis (assembly GCF_061612785.1). Taxonomy (NCBI): domain Eukaryota; kingdom Metazoa; phylum Arthropoda; class Insecta; order Trichoptera; family Limnephilidae; genus Hesperophylax; species Hesperophylax consimilis. The sequence continues at coordinate 25,511,147 of NC_142856.1, read as the reverse complement.
ACAGAATTAAATAACAAAGCACGAAGTCCCAATTATCTATTGGGAGATCCAATTCTTTTAAAATTGTTAAATCCTCATTAAATACATCGAACACGCGACGAAATTCAAAAGGATCGGTAGGCGGAAAATTTAAATTTAGCATTTCCCGCCAACACGTAAATGCGAGTTCACGCGCGTTACGATAGCGCGCGATTAATCTTTGATATGCTTCAACGTAGTGAGCTCCTTGTACTGGAAATGTCCGAATTAACCCTAAAGCTTCTCCAGATAAACATGAGAACAAATACTGCATGCGTTCGATGTTGGATAAAGATTTGTTTTCATGAATCAGAGCGTTAAACATGTCGTAAAATTCGGGCCATTGCTTGACATTTCCAGAAAATATTGGAATTTTTATTTTTGGTAATTTAACGTTTGTGCACGCATTCGCGGTTTTACAATCGAGAGGCTGACTGGTTAACTCCTGGTAAATTTCGACAATTTGATAATACATCTCGTCAAAGGTTTCGCGAATTTTATCCTCATCAATTTCGTTTGTGTCATCTAAAGCTAATATTTCCGCGTGAGACGTTTCAAATTCAAGAACTATCTTTTCCAGAGTAGTATAATGCGCTAACAGTAAGTTGCACTTAGTTGCATCGTGCAAAGCGCTTTTTGCTATTTCATGTGTCTTGACTAACCTATTATTCGCTAATGTCCGTTTCCGGCGCAATGTTTGAATGGCTGGGGCCATGTTGAATAAACACGATTGGAAACGTACCCAACAACGAAACAAAATAAATGATAATAATTTAATCTATTATAATTATATGCGCGGTAGGTCGTAAATACTCAAGCGCTAGGTACCTACCTAATTACTGTTCGAATTGATTATTATTAAAAAATTTAAGAAACATTTTCGACTACCATAATACGGGCGTGTGTCTAGTGTGGTAGTCGAAAAGCATGTAAAAACTGTACACATTAATATTTCATGAATAAAAAAAATAAAAAAAAATAAAAAAAATAAAAATCCACAGCATTATCCGTTTTGGCATAGATAGATTATAATCTTAAAGTTCCCTAGTTTCGGCACCAAAAATGTTCGAAGAACGAACAGGGGTTGGAATAGCCGCCCTTTACAGGGCTATTCCACACAGATAAAGTATAAATTAATTATATGGCTTTGACAGGCGAATGCGGAAACACAATGCGTAACGTTACTTCACAATCAACTTACCGGTGAAATGATGGTGAAATCTGCATAAGCCTCATCTGTCAACACTGGAACGGGATTGTCGTTCGTTATCGCTCGTTATTTTAGATTAAATTGCGATAATAAATACGTATTATGATTATTCCGATAACACAACCGGGGATCGATATTTGACAGGACAAACGGTGTTCTTGCAACTGGCTCGGCTCACGGCTATCCGTCGTTTTAGCTGACTTGTGCGAACTTAAACTATACAGTTTAAATTCTGACGATACGATTGGTTATTACACAGCCTGTCAAAGGCAATCAGCGTTACGGAACAGGTCATAAGCTAGAAAAACTAGAATCTTTAGAAATTGCCCTAACTTTTTGCCCTTTTGTATCCATTGTAATTTCATAATAATTTAGAAATTAAAATATGTATTTAGTTTATATAATAAACATGTATCCCTTCAAAAAATAATTTTAAAAAAAGATTTATACAATAAATATATGAATCCCATGTATCAATAATTTAATAACGATTTGATAATAAAATTGTGTATTTCATAATTCTTGTAAGGTTTTCCCCTGAACAATATTAAAGTGACCTACAAACCCAAGGTAATTAGCCTTCTGGAATTACCAAAATGATTAGAAATTTGACAGTCTAAAACGACTTAGTGAGAAATGTACTTAATATAATTGATTGAAACCCTTGTGGACCATCCCCCTAAGTTCCAATTTGATATTTGTGGCACCAAATACAAATTAATAGATATATATATATATATTTTTTTTTTTTAATTTTGATTTATTAAATAATTAATCAATTTACAGTATAATAGTATTACAGAGTATAATAAATGTCAACGAAAATAATTCATACAATTAGTTTTCACTGCTATTGATTTATTAATGTTCCTCTTCTATAGAATACAAATTAAATGTTATAAACAGATTCCAAATATAACATTAACAATGTTAATAATCATTAACACATTTTGCTTTACTTTCAGAAGATGTTTTTAAAAATGATTATAAAAACAATATTTAAGTGAGCATAATAGGCCCATTTCAGTTTTCGGTACCATCAGTTACATTGCATCCGCTGTAATTAGCGAGACTTTGATAATGAATGTATATATCTGTTTGTGAGATCAGTTTCATCATTCAATATGCCAGTCTTGAGTTCACTCCGAGAGTCAGCCAATTGTTTGCGGTGTAGTAAAGTTTTATTGATTCGGGCTATTAAACCAGGATAGCTTTGACTGGATATTTATGATCTTTTTGCGAAATGTCGGTCGTTGAGTTCAGGTTTCACTAAACCGCGACCAATTGGCTGGAACCATCGTTCTTCAACACATCCATCGTTTCGTTCTCGTTGACCGTATTGTAATTTTTTCTTGGAAATTTAGATACACTTTTAATGTTCGAAGATGCACGAGCTGTGTGAGAGTCGGAGTTGCTTTCGAGAATATTGAATAAAATAAAGCTTTTAAACCTTAGCTTTACTAACCACTGTAACTTTTTTCGTGTGTACTTTTATTTTGCATTACATAGAGAATTTTGTTAGTATTTGTGTGGTTGAAATTTTCAATTAAAAATGTTGTCCGGAAACTCTGAGTCAGCATGTGGTTCGTTAGAAAACACTTTCGAGAATATTGATAGTTCCATGTGGAACATGAAAACTCATTTCCTGACTATTCTGTGAATTAAAACGTGACCTCAAATCTCCCTTTCGGGTACATGTATAGTTTCACTCGGAACAAGAAAAAGCCTTTTCTCCACTGTGAGTCAGAATGTGTCTCGTCAGATGGCTTTTTTGAGAAGATGCATAATTGCACTCAGAACATGAAAAAGGTTTTTCTCAACTGTGAGTCAGCATGTGTTTCGTCATATAAGGTTTTAGAGAACATGAATAGTTGCACTCGGAACATGAAAAAGGTTTTTCTCCTCTGTGACACAGCTTGTGGGTCGTCAGATGGCTCCTTCGAGAAAATGCATAATTGAACTCAGAACACGAAAAAGGTTTTTCTCCACTGTGAGTCCGAATGTGTGTCGTCAGATTGCTTTTTATAGAAGATGCATAGCTGCACTCAAAACACGAAAAAGGTTTTTCTCCACTGTGAGTCCGAATGTGTGTCGTCAGATTGCCTTTTGTAGAAGATGCATAGCTGCACTCAGAACACGAAAAAGGTTTTTCTCCTCTGTGAGTCAGCTTGTGGGTCGTCATTTGGCTCCTTCGAGAAAATGCATGATTGCACTCAGAACATGAAAAAGGTTTTTCTCCACTGTGAGTCCGAATGTGTGTCGTCAGATTGCTTTTTATAAAAGATGTAAAGCTGCACTCAGAACACGAAAAAGGTTTTTCTCTACTGTGAGTCAGAATGTGTTTCGTCAGATTGCTTTTTATAGAAGATGCATAGCTGCACTCAGAACACGAAAAAGGTTTTTCTCCACTGTGAGTCGGAATGTGTCTCGTCAGACTGCTTTTTAGAGAATACGAATTGTAGCACTCAGAACATGTAAAAGGTTTTTCTCCACTGTGATTCAGCTTGTGGGTCGTCAGCTGGCTCCTTCGAGAAGATGCATAGCTGCACTCAGAACACGAAAAAGGTTTTTCTCCACTGTGAGTCGGAATGTGTCTCGTCAGACTGCTTTTTAGAGAATACGAATTGTAACACTCAGAACATGTAAAAGGTTTTCCTCCACTGTGAGTCAGCTTGTGTCTCGACAGACTGCTTTTTAGAGAATACGAATTGTAGCACTCAGAACATGTAAAAGGTTTTTCTCCACTGTGAGTCAGCTTGTGGGTCGTCAGTTGGCTCTTTCGAGAAAATGCATAATTGCACTCAGAACATGAAAAAGGTTTTTCTCCACTGTGAGTCCGAATGTGTGTCGTCAGATTGCTTTTTATAGAAGATGCATAGCTGCACTCAGAACACGAAAATGGTTTTTCTCCACTGTGAGTCCGAATGTGTCTCTGCAGATTTTTTTTTTGAGAAGATGCATAATTGCACTCAGAACATGAAAAAGGTTTTTTTTTCACTGTGAGTCAGCATGTGGCTCCTCTGATTGCCCTTCAGAGAACATGAGTAGTTACATTCGGAACTTTTAAAATTCGACTTAACAATTGTTTTTGTTTTGTTTGTTGGTTGTTTTTGTTTTAATTGTTTTTCCGCAGGATGCATCTTCAGATCTATCGAAAAAAAAGAAATATGATTATTAAGGCTAAATACGACTTAATATATACACTAAGCGTAAGAAAGCACAGAAAAATAATTAAAATGTTAACAAAATAAAAAGTTAGAAATTATGGACAGAAAAGAAATTGTTTTTACCGGACTGGTAAATTCTTTCAACGCGTTCTAAGCATTCCCTTTTAACATCCGGCAGGTCTATGTCGATTTCCATACAAGAGAATCCCCCATCATTATCTTCTCGGCGTCCGAGTTCCGCCTTGACGGTAACAGTCTCCACATTAATGCAAACTATAAAACAACATGTACCTATATTGATAATCGATGTTAAACAACACAATTTTTTTTTCAAATTAAAATATTTACGATAAAAAATATCATTGATTAACCCTGCCGGAGTGAGAATTAGATGAAAAGAGTTCAAGGTTATTTTTAGAAAAAATAATAAGAATGACCCCAGATGTCCGCTTCAGGAAGGAACAGGCATTTGCTCCAAAACACCTTCAGTATGGAGTTGTTTTAAGTCAACGAAATGATAATGATAAAATCCAAGCGTGCGCAAGCAATTTGTTTTTTGATCGATACGTGATCGATACGTGGCACGTTCCAGAGTGGGAGATATTCTCGGAATCGCCTTGGTGTAATATAAACAATTCACAATTTAAACATTTATTGAAATGAAAAGATCTGAATAGCCAGCTACATTCCGCCTTTCACCTCCCTATATCCATCCCCTCCTTTCTACCTGTAGCCACCAACATATTATTACACCAAGAACTTGAGAGCAGTTGGTACACGTGTGGCGTTAACGAGCAAACTTTGTTCTGTCGCCATGGCAATCCACAATAGACTTAAAATAATAACATACAATTTATTTTACATAAGCAATGCAACTAACTGGCTGTCTGTGTACTCTCCGCATATCGCAAACATTCCTTCTTCACATCTGGGTGGTCGAAATCCATATACGTGCAGGGCATTTCACCTCCGCCTTCTTCCTGGGGCCCTGGTTCCGTCTTGATAGAAACAGTTTCTGGATTTACTAGATCCATGACACCGCTGTCGTAGGTTTTGGTAATTGGTACAAGCCCAATCAAATATATATATAAGTATCTGAAATAGAACACAGTTGTAATAGAACCCTATTTTAAATGAGCTTAATATTTTGTTTAGATGGAATATTCTGTCAAAACAATGATATCTTATGCGAAACTCATATTTGGAAATAGGAATACACATGTTGTGACTATCTTGACCTTGAAGTTGACATTTGAAATCTGTTGAAAGATCCTTTGTTAATCGTCGGATAAAAAACTATAACCATAAGTAAATTTAAAACGGTAAAGCTTTTATTAAGTCCGCTAATCCGCTAACTTAGTGAACCGATAACGGCCGCTACCAAAATGATTAGCGTGATTAATAAAATCATTAGTATTTACTAATAAAAGCATAAGTACTTACTAATAAATATCACAAATATGGGAAGATAAATTTAATTTTGTGGGTTCAACAGTGTAAGCGAGAAAGTAGAATTAGAGAGTAAAAACCGGGTGATGCCGCTGGCCAGGGGGGTATAACTCCGAGAAAAAAGTGGGTCAGAAAAAAGACACGGAAATCTCTATGGCTGACTTGTGACGTATATTTTCCACAAACCAGTGCGCACTTCATGCATGTTTATAGGCCGCTGTCATTGGCCGATTTTAGGCTAGCCAATGGGGTTGGCTCCGAATGAGAATTATATTGTCTATGGTCACGCCTTTTTTATAGTTTCTATCCTAGTCGAAGGTGAGTTTAATTAGAAAATTGAATATAACCGGACTTTCTCTTAGGAATGGTATATTTGATTTAAAGGTACGACAGCTTAAAAAGGTAAGTTTTTAGTTTACACCTGAATTCTGTTGGACTTGTTATGGATCTTAGTTCCGGAGGGAGTTTATTCCAAGCCTTCGGCCCAGATACTCCGAAAACGCGATCACCAAACTTAGTATTTGGCTTGCGCATAGGTTCTATCAGTCTGCCTGCAGCTGATATGTTCGTTACAATTAAGCCAATCAAAACATATATATATTTGGCAATGGTTTCTTTAATAACGAGCACAAGATATAAATTTTCGCAATTATGATTTAGTACATACTCGACGACATAATGAATTTCAAAAGCGTTGATAGCAAATTTCTTAGTGGGATAATTTAAGCAAAATTTCTCTGTGGGACGGTACTCGCTTGCTAGGAATGATGAATTTATGGGATCATATGGGTCACCTATGAAAGATATTTTACATTATGTTCTGCCATCCCCTATGCAACAAGAGCAACGCTGCTGGTTGCAGAAAAGACATGACTGGGTCCTGCACTTATTTCTTGAAAAAAATATATCATAGTTCTTGAAGAAATTGAAGTAAAGGTTGACATATTAGAGGAACAAAACTAACAATACTATTCCCTTTTAAGTAATATAAAACAGATATGTACCTCCATGTTCTAATGCCATCCCCTGTGCAGCAAGAGCAACACTGCTGGTTGCAGAGAAGACATGACTGGGTCCTGCACTTATTTCTGGAAAAAAATATATCATAGTTCTTGAGAAATTGAAGTAAAGATTGACATATTAGACGAACAAAACTATTCCCTTTTAAGTAATATAAAACAGATATGTACCTTCATTTTATAGGCTGATGCAGTATATAATACATTTTAGGGTGTAGTCATGATCTTGGAGGGTATCACAATACGTGCTGTATGATCCTGGTGGAACACGGATACTGTCTAAAAACGAAAATAAATTCAATTCTCATGTGAAGTTACGTTAAAAACTCCTTGGGCAATTTTCTGAAATATTATTGTTAAAAATGTACGAGCTATTAGCTAAGTTCACAACCAGTTATTTTACAGGCTCCTGCTTAGCACCTATAAAACAGGTGTTTTAATTACCAATTGGCTTTTCTTTGACAGTGTTTTGTTTTGATAATTAGCTTGTCAGTGTGTTATTTGATTAGGTTATAAAAAGCCTCGCCGAGTGGATTTGTGACTTCTTCTCTCCAAAAAATAGTAACAATCGGCCATTATGGTCAACTGACCGTTATTAAAAGTGTTTTACCCGGGTCGGGAATATTTTTAACTCGTAACATTAAATAAAGTACAAATGCAGTTTGTGCAGTAAAAACGAAAACCATGAGTATGTTATTTTGAAGACTTCATCAAGCCCCAAACAAATCTCAACATGGTCCTTCGAGCCGGATGAGATAAATGATCAATGAGATCCAAATTAGGTACGAGAAAATTGAAAGCGTATTAAACCAGTTTGAATTAATTCAAGAACAAATAGAATCTTTACCAGATTCTGACGACATCGAGAATAATTCCCAAAGGGAAAGTTTTGAGAATCAATATTATTCGATTTTAGCGAAAGCAAAAGAAATGTTACAATCCGTTGAGCAAAACAAGGTAGCAATAAAACTTCCTAACCTCCAATTAAGGGAATTCAATGGTGATCAAAAAACATGGGTAAACTTCTTGGAGACATTCAAAACATTAGTGCATAATAATCTAACGTTAAGTAATGTGCAAAAATTCTATTATCTGCAATCCTGCTTAAACGGGAATGGAGCGAAAGTGATCGCCAATTTCGAAGTATCAGATTTAAATTACGTGTCAGCCTGGGAATTGTTACAACAAAGATTTGAAAATTTACGAACTACCGTCCATAAGCATATACAAGCTTTGTTTCAACTTAGAGAAATGAAACAAGAGGATCCGGTAGCCATGCGCTATTTAATTGATGAGACTAATGTGAACCTAAAGGCTCTGCAAAATTTAGGCTTAAAAATCGATCAATGGGATGCATTAATTATTTATATAGTTTCTAATAAATTAGATGCAATATCGCGAAAGCATTGGGAACAAACAACATAACAAGAAGAATTACCAACGTTAGGAGAATTTCTCAAGTGTCTAACGTCAAGGGCGCAAGTTTTAGAATTAATGTTACATACAGAATCGAAAAAAAATGTTACATACCCGAAAACAAATGGCGGCAACAATAACATTCCTAGAAAGGAATCAGTTTTCTTAGCAGCCGCCCACAATAATTGTATATGTTGTCACGATAAAGGACATAACATTTATTATTGTAAAAAGTTTTTAAAGTTAACTTCAGGAGAGAGAAGCGAAATGATAAAGAGGTGTAGGGCCTGCTTCAAATGTTTGAGGTTAGGGCATACGGCCCCATATTGTAAAATTAATATGCAATGCAAGCTATGTGGTAGCGATAGCCACAACACTTTATTGCATAAGGGGAATCATCCGAGTAATGATTCCGATAAAAATGGTGAAGCCCGCCCTGGAGGCGGCGACCATATGGAAACTGAACGAGTTTCAGTGTCCAACCACTCCGCCTTGGTGAAGGCGGAAAAAACTGTGTTATTGTCGACAGCAATCATAGGAGTGTTGGATCGCAATAATGAAATGCATAAAGCAAGGGTATTAATTGATTCAGGAGTCCAATCAAATTTTATGTGCGAAAAGTTCGCAATAAAATTGAATTTGAAGTATGAAAACATAAACAAACCCGTGTCGGGTATACATAACAACGTGACCCATATAAAGAAACGGGTTGCAATTAAAATGAAATCTTTAAAAACAAATTATAAACAAGATATCACATATCTAATATTGCAGGAAATAACTACAAATTTACGCCAAGCAACGGTGGCCAGGAAGGATTTCAAGCTTCCGCCGGGATTGGAATTGGCGGATCCAAACTTCAACATAGCAGCACCCATTGATATACTGTTGGGCGCTGAGAGTTTTTGGGAGATCTTGAAAAATGATCGGCTAAGATTGGATACCGGACCTACGCTCCAAAGGACAGAATTAGGATGGATCATCTCGGGCCCGATCAACGCTCACAATAAAAAAAGGCCAGTACCAGAAATCTGTAGTTTATCAATAAATACATTGTCAAATCAAGTTGAAAAATTTTGGAAAATGGAAGAGGTGATGCCTCCAAGTTTTTATAACCATGAGGAGAAGGCTTGTGAAGCCGACTTTTTAGCCACGCACATCCGAGAGAGCGATGGTAGTTACGTAGTGAGTTTGCCGCGCCGCCCGTGTGTCAACCAGCTTGGTGACTCATTAGGCACAGCGAAAAAAAGATTCAAAGGTTTGGAAAGAAAATTTTTAATGAATCCTGAACTGAAATCTCAGTATGCTCAATTTATGAAAGAATATGAGCAATTAAATCACATGGAGCTATGTGAGAAAACAAAGGACCATTCCTATTTTTGCCGCACCATGCGGTAATAAAGGAAGCGAGAAGCACTACTAAAGTGCGTGTAGTATTTGACGGATCGGCTAAAACGTCGACCGGTATTTCCCTGAATGATGCATTAATGGTAGGAGCTGTTATTCAAAAAGATTTATACACTCATCTTTTACGTTTTAGGAAGCATAGATACGTCATGACGGCTGATATAGAAAAAATGTACCGTCAAATTATCGTACGCCCAGAGGATCGCAGCCTGCAGAAGATTTTATGGCGCGACTCTCCAGAAGAGGAGCTCAGGCATTATAAATTGAGGACAATCACCTACGGTTTGGGACCTTCCTCTTTCCTGGCAACTAGATGTCTACGGCAAGAAGTGTCAATACGCACGCAACACGCGACGCACGTCTTCTGTCATCGGCTCTCGATAGTATTCATTTTAATCGTTCGTTCTAGTCTATTTACAAAATGGAAGAGTTTGGTGATATCATTCAGTCCCTGATTAAAACGGTCGATGTTTTGAGTGGCAAAATCGAGGGTTTCGGTAGCGAACTGACCACGATTCGTTCAATTTTAAGTGACGGTAGTGCTAAAATTGTGTGCCCTTCATGCAAGTACTCGTACAACGTAACTGCAGGTACTCCCCAGGTACTAGCGCCGGCGCCAGACTTAAATGTGTGTGTGCGCTCAGCGTACGGCGATATCACTAAGCAGCCGTCTGGGATACCTCCACCACCCGGGCCCCCCGGCCTCGCCCCCGCTCCTGCTATTACCTTAGCCGCTCTAGCCGGCCAGACTCACCTTCCCGTTAGCGGCGTCCAGCCGCTCACTACCCGCAAAATGACTACAAGATCCACTGCTAAAAAAGGAAAACCGGAGGAAGATCTACATTCCGCTTCCACATCTGCTGCAGCGGCGTCTTCTCCTCCACAACCACAGAGTACAATACAGCCTGTTGTGCCCAAGCTGCCAACCCAGCCAATAACATCGTATAGCGATGCCCTCGTCAACGGTAGACGACGATCTCGGCCAATCTGTAAAGGGACAGGGTCTATCGACGACAGCTTGGTCACTATTCCCAAAAACCTACATCTACATGTATTCATGTTTCACCCGAATACCACAGAAGAAAATATATCTTCATTCTTAAAAAAGAAGAAACCGGATTTAATTTACACTGTCGAAAAACTGGTTACGAGGCATGAACGTTATGCTGCCTTCAAAATAGGCATACCGGAAAATTACTTCCACTTTTTCCTGGACCCCACGATCTGGCCTGAAAACGTGGCCTTCAACGAATGGTCATTTCGGAGACCACGACCCCAAACTAGGACGGTCGATACGACGTCCGAAAAAGATAGACATTAGTGGAGTATACCAGAACGTTCGAAGTCTGAATAATAAAATTATCGACTTCATGACAAACGTAATGTGCCAGAAACCACTTCTGATTGCTCTTACCGAAACTTGGCTAACTTCAAGCACCTTTTCGTCGGAGCTATTCGAAAACCTATACCACGTCTACAGGAAGGATAGAGGCAGTCGCGGAGGAGGGACTCTCCTAGCCCTCCGAGCTGACAGCCACTCACACGCGGAAAGAATGGACTGCATAGAAACCCAAGGTGAAGACTTGTGGGTGAAAGTATCGCATAGAAATGTCATCATTTATATATGTGTTGTATATTTTCCTCCAAATACAACATCTGAACAGTATCAATTATTTTACGACAAAACTATAAGTGAAAGTGTAAAGTTACAATCAAAAAATATTATTATTTTCGGTGATTTTAACTTTCCCTCAGGGAAAAACCCAATTGACGTTTTCGATTACTTTTGTTCTTTTTATAATTTAACACAATTCAACACTGTTTATAACATAAATGCACACATGTTAGACCTAGTATTAAGTAATGTAAATTCTAAAAATGCTGTTATCTGCCGCCATAACTCCCCATTAGTCAGAGAGGATATTCATCACCCTTCACTTTCATTCACATTCGATTACACAACTCAATCACATATACAAACAGACACATTGCCTCCAGACATAAACATGGGTTGGATTTTCCACGAAAGCTCAGATAACACACTTAAGAATGCCTTAGAACAACATCACTGGAATCATTACGATTGCCTTGACGTAAATCTAGCTGTCGAAATGTTTTATGAACAGCTCAATAATATTTTCAACATTTGTTTTAAGAAAAGATCTACACGTATGCCCAAAGATGTTAGACAATATCCGAAATGGTTTAGTGGGGAAATCATTCACCTCATACGAGAAAAAACTAAAATGCACTATCTTTGGAAAAAAACAAAATCCGAACATGCCTTAGCTAACTTTAAAACTTTGCGAAAATCAATCAAACGGTTAATTGGTCAGGCCTACACTGACTTTACACGTGAGGCCGAGAACAGTATAATTTTTTTTTTTTTTTTATTGTGTTTATTTCTTGCTAGAGCAATCCCGATGAGTAACAGAACTCATTTTAGGACAGGAGGAACTTACAATTCATATGTAGGAGGTAGTAGGAACAATTTTACAACGGTATTTTGATATCAAATATAAGTTTCACATTCAATACAGCATAAAAATTAAAAATTAAAATAATGACACGTTAAGTAGAACAAACAACAATAGAAAACAAGTACAGAAAGAAAAAAAAAACATGGATAAGATACAACAAGAAATGACAACACAGTTACATATTTTCATTTTTAAATGTAGTTAAAAAATATTCTTTTAAAGCATTGCTTTGCAATTTTTTATTGTGGTGGATGTGTTTGTACATATCTGGAAGCGAATTATATAGTGTATAGGCAATATAGTTCAGTGATTTTAACCCATATTTTGTAGTGTGTGTTTGAGGAATGCGGATTTTATTGTTATTTCGAGTATTGTGGTTGTGGATGTCTTGATTGTAAAGTGGCTTGATGTTGGTGTGAGTTGATTTTTGGGTAATTTGTAGGATGGTGCTTGTGATTTCATATTTAGGAAGGATTGTAATTGGAAGGATACCAGAAACTGAATAGATGTCCCTAACATGAGTGTCCCATGGAAGTTCAAACACATTTCTGAGAGCTCGGTTTTGAGCCACCTGCAGGTCAGCTATCAATTTCTTTGAGGCAAAACCCCAGATACAGCAGAGATAGGAAAGGTGTGAATGTACCATGGCATAGTATACTGAAGTTAGTAAAGGAATGGGTAGTAACCCTTGAAGCCTATATAGTACACCAGTTATAGGGGTAATTTTCTCTTTTATATGATTTATATGGAGATCCCACGTGAGTTGGGAATCTACGATCAGACCCAAATATTTTGTGTTCATTTTCTTTTCGAGGCAGTTGTCTCCAATTTTAATATCGAGGCTGAAATTTTTCTTGTTACCGAAAAGTATATAATGGGTTTTTTTTACGTTAAGAGTTAGTTTGTTTATTCTCAACCTGTTTGTGAGATGGGAAATATCAGCATTCATCTCCGTTTCAAGCTCCGCTAGGTTCAGTTTATTGTAAAAAATTACCGTATCGTCAGGAGAAAAATTACCGTAATAACAGACCCAACTCGATTTTGGTCTTACACTAACGATAAACGCCGCGGCTGTGACAAACTTAACCACATGGACTACAAAGACAATAAATATGATGGATCGTCTGAGATCGCCGCAGGTTTCGCACACTATTTTCAATCAGTATTTAGCGACAATATCCCCAAACTTGACATATCCTCTATAGCTTCATCGTCATTTAACTCTTTACCTGTACAAATTCATGAAATTAACGATGACGATATTATTACAGCTTTCCATAAGCTAAAACCTAAATACTCCGTCGGCCCAGATTGTATTCCACCTATAATCCTCAAAAGATATGCAAGTTATTTTGTTCAACCTCTAAAACATATTTTTAACCTATCACTTCGCAAAAATATATTTCCGGAAATGTGGAAACTAACGAAAGTAACGCCTATACATAAAAAAGGAAAAAAGTCAGAAATAGATAATTACAGACCTGTAGCTGTGTTGTCAGCACCCGCAAAACTTTTAGAAACCATAATTTATTCACAGATATATAACCAAACAAAACACGCACTCACCGAAAATCAGCACGGATTTCGTCCCACACTGTCACCTTCAACGAATCTTATGAATCTCATTACCTATATTAATAATTCATTTGAAAATTTTGTACCTGTTGATGTGATTTATACAGACTTCGAGAAAGCATTTGATAAAGTCGACCATGATATTTTATTAAAAAAATTAAGTGACATCGGATTCTCTCAGAATTTCCTCGCTTTTGTGGCTAGCTACTTACGCAATCGTCGTCAGTATGTCAGTTACGGACACCATATCTCTCACGAATACAAAACTAACTCCGGGATTCCCCAGGGATCGAATCTAGGACCCCTTCTCTTTCTCTTATTCATCAATGACATTGGCAACACTATAAACCACTCAAAATATCTCCTTTTTGCTGACGATATAAAACTTTTCAAAGCAATCAAAAGTTACATCGATTCCATTCTTCTGCAGAACGATCTTGATTCTCTTGTCAAATGGTCGGAACTGAACAACTTACCCTTCAGTATTCAGAAATGCAGTGTCGTTACATTTACAAGGTCCAAAGATACATTCCTGTTCCCCTACCACATTAATAAACATGAATTAACACGTAAAAATGAGATTCGAGACCTTGGCGTAATTTTTGAAGCAAATCTCTCTTTCAAATCCCATATATCTGATATTGTCTCCCGTGCCAACAAAATGCTTGGATTTGTTCTTCGTAATTCAAGATCATTTACCAACGGAATCGCAATCCGAAGAACGTATGAAGCACTTGTTCGCAGTATCTTGGAATATAGCTCCATTATTTGGGCCCCTTCTGAGCAAAACCATATTCTCGAAATAGAAAAAGTACAAAAGAGATTCATGCGTTACCTATATATGAGGGAATATATGTACTACCCTTTCCTGTATCCATCCTTATTCTTAGCAGGAATGCTCGATCTTAATACATTAGAAGCCCGCCGAAAAATATTTTTAGGAAAACATTTTTTTAAGATAATCTCTGGAACTATACATAATCCACCTATTTTGAAAGAGATTAACTTATATGTCCCAGACAAGTATACTCGTGGAAGGTCCCATACCCTTTTTTATGCTCCAAAAGCGAGGACTTCTGCCTATCAGAACGCCCCAGTCAACAGAGCGACTGAACTGCTCAACGAGTCTGCATTGACCATCGACATTTTTAACGTAACCTACAGGCAGTTTAACAATTATCTTTTGACGTATGTCACAAAGTAGTGAAACTGACCTTTTTATGTGTTTTGCTATACTTTTTGTCTAATTTGTAATCTTCTCCATAATGTATTGGTGAATAACCGTTTTACGGAGAACATGAAAAATAAATAAATAAATAAATAAATAAATAAATCGGTATGGACAATCGCATTAAATTTCCCGTAGGAAGCCAGGTCATAGAAAACGATTTCTACATGGACGATCTGTTGACCGGAGAGGACGACTTGGACGCATGCGTCAGGTTGAAACAACAGGTACATGATATTTTACTGTCCGCCGGAATGACCCTGCGGAAGTGGAGATCGAATATTTCGGAATTGTCATCTGGGTCGGGCCAGGGTGAAATTGCTGGGAAAAGCAATAGTGAACAAATGATCACTAACAATTCCAAAAATGAAAAGATCCTAGGGTTGATCTGGGATAGTGAATCAGATTGTTTATCATATGAAATTAAAAGACCATCAAGTAAGACGGGAAGTAAGCGTCAGATATTGTCATGCATAGCTTCAACTTTTGACCCATTGGGTCTCCTAGGCCCCATAATAGTGGTGGCCAAATTAATTATGCAGAAATTATGGCAATCAAAAGCAGCATGGGACGACACACTACCTGATGAAATTTTACTACCCTGGAGGGCCTATCTAGGTAAACTATCACAACTAAATGTATTGAAAATCCCGAAGGGAATTAACCACGGAGCGCCAAGGAATATACAATTACACGGTTTCTGCGACGCTTCGGAAAAAGTATATGGAGCCTGCGCTTACGTCGTCTCAACTGATCAAGAGGGTAAGCGACATGCACATCTACTTACTTCTAAGTCTAGAGTAGCACCACTGAAATGTATTTCACTGCCCAAATTGAAACTATGCAGTGCGGTGCTACTAGCCAAACTGATTAGGAATATCAAGTTGGAACTAAGTATAGAGGAATCGGCCACTCATTACTGGTGCGATTCAACTATAGCGTTATGCTGGTTGAAGGGTCAACCAGCTCGGTGGAACACTTTTGTGGCTAACCGGGTAGCGGAAATCCAGGATATCAGCGATCCAAACCAGTGGCGACACGTATCATCGGCCGAAAATGCAGCAGATATACTGTCCAGAGGTACCACAGCTGAAAGGTTAGTCAACGCTTCAATTTGGTGGAAGGGACCAAGCTGGTTGACAGAAGAGATCAGCGCTTGGCCACTATCGAAGGTGTCCTGTTTGAATCCCCCTGAGAGCAAGAGCAAAAATGTATTACTGGCAGCTAATGTTCAAGAATGGGAGATTTTCGAAAAATTTTCATCGCTAACCAAATTGAAGAGAATTACCGCTTTGGCATTGAGATTTATAAACAATTGGCGGAATCCTAAAGATAAAATCGGAGGCAATATAACTGTCACCGAACTAGAAGCAGCCTTAAAATGTCTGCTGAAATCATCTCAAGAACATTCCTTTAAAAGAGAATTAAAGGACTTGAAAAATCACAGGATGGTAAACAAAAATAGTAGATTGAAAGCCCTCAATCCTTGTTTATTAGATGGTTTAATTTGTGCAAATGGTAGACTAAAACTAGCTACGTACTTATCACATCAACAAAGGCAACCTGTAATATTATCGCCTACACATAAATTAACCGAATTAATCATAAGACATTATCATTATGTTCATTTACATGCCGGGCCACAAGCGCTGTTAGCGGAAATACGCTTGAAATACTGGCCCATACTAGGAAAAAATACTTTTAAACGAGTCTTACATAACTGTATTATATGTTTTAGATACCAACCTCGAGTTTGCCAGCAGATTATGGGAAACTTACCTGTTGAAAGAATCACTCCCAGTCGACCATTTGCGGTGACAGGGCTTGATTATGCTGGACCTATTGACATGAAGAGTGGAACGCTGAGGAAGTCTCCACTTATCAAATCGTATCTTTGCATATTTGTTTGTTTTTCTACTAAAGCTGTTCATTTAGAACTTGTAACGGATCTGTCAAGCGATACTTTTTTAAATTGCTTAAAGAGATTTATCGCCCGGCGGGGTCAACCTGAAAAAATATTTTCTGACAATTTAACTAGCTTCAGAGGAGCTTCCAACAAGCTTCAAGATTTGTATGCCAGTCTTAAGCTGAACAATGACAAAATTCATAGGTTTTTAGCAGATAAAGGCATAGTTTGGAATTTCATTCCTCCTAGGGCGCCAAATCACGGCGGGTTGTGGGAAGCTGCGGTTAAATCTACCAAGTTTCATTTATATAGAATTACCAAAAATAATCCATTACAGTTTGAATTATTATATACCTTACTTTGTCAGATAGAGGCTTGTTTGAACTCCCGTCCTTTAACTTCCTTGTCTGATGACGTCAACGACCTACTCCCCCTCACCCCCAACCACTTCCTTATGGGCACTGAGGCTTCTATCATCCCTGAATTAGACGTCCGCGAGCTACCAGAGAACAGACTATAAGGACGGGTTGTTTCGGAGAATCTGAACAATTCATCAAATTTCAACGTTCATTTTCGGGTTCTGTTAAAGACTTATTCAAGTTCTGTTTTATATCATTGTAGGTTAGTTGCTTGACAAAACTGAAATAAAAACAGAACATGAAAAAATCCTTCACAGAACTTGAAAATGAACGTTGAAATTTGATGAATTGTTCAGATTCTCCGAAACAACCCGTCCTAAGCCAATATCAAAAATTAAATGCCTTAATTCAAACTTTCTGGTGTAGATGGAAACGAGATTACCTTGCTGAACTACAAAAACGGACCAAATGGCAGGCCAGCAGCCAAGAAGTCATAAAAAAGGACGATCTGGTCATCTTGAAGGAGGACAATCTGCCTCCTGCATTATGGAGGATGGCGCGCATAACAGCAACTCATCCAGGACCTGATGGCGTAGTGAGGGTGGTTACCCTCAAGACGTCCCAAGGCATTTTTGTGCGACCTATCACAAAAATATGTTTGATGCCAATAGAATCAAACCAGGATCTGCATCTCCCGACCAGGCAAACTACAGACCTTCCCAAGGTCACAGCCTAATGTAACCAGGGCTGAACCGATGCTAACACACAGGACTACTGACCATAGAGCATCGCTGTGGTTGACCGACCTTATATCCAGAAGCCACTGGGGCTTCCAGTCAACCAGGACCAGGGGTATTCGCTGCCTACCAGGACAGGGCACCCTTAATATGAAACTCAACCCCCTGAGTTAACATGTACCACCCTTGACAGGATGATCACCACTGGACCGAATGCAGAGTGAACGGTCTACACAGTGCAGTGATTACAGTGTTTTTGTGTTCTATTAAAAGAAAAGAGTCAAGTATGAACTCATATAAAAAAAAAACAGACATACGGGAGCTAGAATATTAGTTAATTAAGTGATCTATATGTGTAAATGTTATTAATTTTATGAATTTTATCAATTTTATGATTTATCAAGTTATGGGTTTATTAATTTATGGAATAATGTGATTAATTTTATGGATTATGTATTTGTATGAGGGTTATTATATTTTTGATTGTTTTAAATTATATTCCCGATCCCCTCAGGTTTAGGTAGTTTAGTTATAATGGCATTAATTTATCACCTTGAAGAATTCTAGCACGTAACATTATTTTTAGATGGATGAAAGAAAATTCAAAATATTTACGCTAAAAACTTCAACTGACTTTTTAACTTACGAAATGGCGTCTTGGAAATTACCGTTAATTTTTATCGGAGCATAAAGCATGCTTAGCTTCTCTTTCTGTTACACAAGTCGCTATGGTAGATAGCGAGAGATCAAACTACAATTTTTGCTCTAAGCCAATGAGATCTGAGCTTTCAGCCACAACAGCTTTGTCTATAAGAATTTGGGTATTGAATAACTCCTCCCATCAGGGTTACAAGGTCATGCGGGAGTTATACGCCCCTGGTATGAACCATAAATGAACCACTCACTAGATCAACATCTTCGGGTTTATCGTACTGAGCCCATGGGTCCTAAAGTTTGCCATAGATAAAAGTCTGTAACTGAAAAATATACGTCACTACACGACATACTCACCATCGACTAGGATAGAAACTATAAAAAGGCGTAACCATAGACAATATAATTCTCATTCGGAGCCAACCCCATTGGCCAGCCTAAAATCGGCCAATGACAGCGGCCTATAAACATGCATGAAGTGCGCACTGGTTTGTGGAAAATATACGTCACACGTCAGCCATAGAGATTACCGTGTCTTTTTTTTTACCCACTTTTTTCTCGAAGTTATACCCCCCTGGTATGAACCATCTACAGGTCGGAATAGATGTGCACATTGTATCACACTTCTTCAAACTGATTCGTGGATGGTTAGTAAATCCGACTATCATGGAGAGTTTTAGTCTCTATGTTCCTGATGATTGTCTCCGTCACCGACAGCATAGACTGTTTTATCTCCCGGCCTGCAGGACCAACTTGCCAATGGTCATGCCGGTGGGGAGAGCAGTCTTGCTGTTGAACAGAATTAATTCGGATATCGACATATTTAGCATCGGTGAAGCTGCCTTTAAAAGGCAAGCTCTATTGATGCTGGTATAGTTTATACACCGCTTACTTATTATGTAATACCATTTTACAAATGTACTTAAAAACGAAATAAAATGTAATTTTGTAATGTTTTTAAAGGAATAAACTAATTGAATTGAATGGTTGGAAACTTGTGTCGAATAGTCTCTGTCCGTACATCCTTTCACACAACACGTTTTAATGACTTTATCGGTAGGCATTTTCACACATAAATCAACTGTTTCACACAACCAGATATTTAAAAATGTTTGACAATGTTATGATGACAAACAATGGCGTCCGTCAAACTTTGTTTACAGTTTTTTCGAGGAAGTGAAATGGCGGGAAGCATGAGTCGGCCACCTAGCGGCGAGAACACGCATTACACGGTTTGCGAACTCTCTCTTTCTGGCACACGAGTCTTCTGGTAAAATGAGCGAGAAACAAAAAAAAAGCATCGCTGACGTCACAAACATAGATTTTTACCATGTCTACAGTTTGTGTTGGCGTTTTTAAGCGGAGTTATACCCCCCTGCATGGACTAACACCATAAATCAACTATCTATAGATTGATAACTCCGCCCTCTTTCCATACGTTGGGTTTGGTCAAGTTTTAACCTTAGATCTGGCAAATTTGTAGACACCGCGCATCGCTGAAGTCACACCACACCATCGACAAAGGATAGAGGAAATTTAAAAAAAGGCGCAACCATAGACAATATAATTCTGCTTCGTAACCTACCGAAAACCCAATTCATTAGCCTAAAACATAAGTAAAATGTCACCCAAGACCACAAGGTCCCATCTGACAAAGCACTGTCCTAAGAAAAAAAAAGTATCTTTCTTTACAGCTCATTTTCTCAGGACAGGGTTTTATCAGAAGGAATCTGAAAAACAAACTCATAATTACATATACAATATTTTTTAAATATAAACACGAAATACAATAATATAAGCACAAAACACATTTAGAAGAAATTACTGTATGAATATGTAACTAGTTGTTGGAAATAATAGTTATTTTCTTTCAACATCCAACGCTATTGAAAAACAATATTGTCAATAAGGAAGTCAACGATTCAACCTACTGTTCTGTTCTTCGTGCAGTCACGATTCAACCTACTGTTCTGTTCTTCGTGCAGTTAAACAGATCCGCTACATCTGCGTACCTATTACAAACTTCATGTAATCTAGGTACAAGCAGTGGCGGCGTAGGGTAGATTGGCACCCGGGGCGGTTTTGTATTGAGCACCCCTACTTAAAATAAAACACCGAATACTAAACATGCTTACGAGACTTTATTTTTATTATCAAAATTTTTTTCCTGTCTCTTTCAATTGATAAAATCGAAAGATTGGTTAGTCGCGCTTGGCTCATTGTGGATCTTAAATAAGATTTTATTAATTTTAACTTTGAAAAGCTTCTTTCGCATGAAGCCACCGAAACACAGATTGTCTAAAAAAATCTTAGACACAGCGCTAAACTTGGAACTGACTGAGAATAGCCCCATTTTACAATGAATCTGAGGAGCTCCAATGTAGTCCATTGAACTGCTTCGTGGGCAGAAATGTTGGCGGCTTCTAAATGGCGCCTCAACCGCAATATCTCCAACACGATATCCTCTGCTGAAAATTCATCGTAAATTTTTAATAAATTTGGAACCATTCCACGAAGATCTCCTTCTGGTGATGTTACCAACGTTTTTGTCTGATCAACACTAAATGTAACCAGAATAAAATCCATTGCCCTGTAACGATGGTCTAGTTCTTTGTAAAATCTATCGTGACATTCTAACATTGCTCTCTGCAGCTCGTCTGGTAATGTAAGACCAGCATCTTGGGCCATTTCTCCGGGCATACGTTTACGAAATCTCCTCCTTCCTCTTTTTCCTTCAATCGGAATTCAAAGTCCTAACATATTTCTACTATTTGATTGCGTTGACTTTGAAGAAAAATTTTAAGGGCCTTAATCTTTATTACACACTTTTCTAATGATAGCCCAGATGTTTGAATATACTTTTGCGTCTGATTAACTTATTCTATTACTTCACACCAAAAGGAAAGATAGCATATAAAACTGAAGTCACACAAAGCTGGTATAAGTGTTGATGCTGCTTCCCTTGTCTCAACGTTTTCTTTACTGGTGTTGGGATCACACATACCTTCGAGTGTTGAAACAAGCTTCTCAAAATTATTCTTCAATGGTTTAACAGCGTCGTGATGAGCACTCCATCTTGTCTCTGATAGCCGTTTAACGGACACGCCTACATTTTTCATAAATGTTTCCCACCGATGTGTGGATGATGAAAATAACGTGTAAACACTTTCCACAGTTCCGAAAAAAGTTAAACTTGAAGAAACGCTACCAAACGAGTGCACTCCACATAGATTAAGCGAATGATTTGCACAAGGCGAACACAACGCTTTCGGATTGCGTTCTTTGATTTTTTCTTGTACACCACCATGAATTCCTGCCATGGTTGCAGCATTATCATATCCTTGGGCTCGACATAGATGTATGTCTAAATTATCACTCCCCAGCTGTGTAAGGATATTTTCAGCAAGATCAACTGCAGTCTTTCTACCTATAGGGAAAAAACCTAGAAATGATTCCTTCACTTCAACTTGATCGCCTTGAATATGAACATATCTGATTACGTAACTCATTTGATCAACATGTGATATATCTGGAGTGCTTTCAAAAATAATTCCAAAATATTTGGCTTTTTTTATGTCGTTCAGAATGTTATCTTTCACCTCCTTCCCCAAAAGGTATATGAACTCATTTTGAATGTCTTTGGACAAATATGAATCTACCCGTTTCCGGTTTATACAGGTGGCATGTTCAATTCTCAGCATGTGTTCTTTTAGCACTGGGTCATATTTCGAGAGTATATTAACTACTTCTAAGAAATTTTCTCTATTATCTGATGTAACTCCCTCTCTATGCCCTCTAAAAGATAGATTTTGGCGTGCCAGGAATATAATGACATTTAAAAGGCGGCTCAAAATATCACGCCACTTCTTTCTTTCTTGGTCAAACACCATCTGATGGTCATAGTCGATTGTTTTTCGCAACTTCAATCCATTTTCCAAAAGTTTCCATTTTTCAAAACAGGAGAGATGGTTCTCAGAATTTTCGTCTTCAGACACTTTAGGATTTAGTTGTCACCACGAAAACCCGTTGGCGAAACTCTGATGATTTTTTTCGGGATAAGTAAATAGTTCGCAACAAAAACAGTATAAAAAAGTATAGCTGTGTGTGACGCAGGTCTTATTTGGCTGCACAAGTGTGTTGTCGTTGTCACCCCTTGGTCCTTGGTACCCGGGGCGGACCCCCCCCCCCCCTCGCCACCCCTTTACGCCGCCACTGGGTACAAGCGAGTGTTTGAAATGCTCAGTCTTAGAATTGTTACAATTAAACAGGGTTTTAGAACGAGTAGCTCTTATGGATAATTAAATCAAGGCTGTCTACATTACCATTTACAATTTTGAACATAAATATGAAGTCGGATTTTTCAATCTAAGAAATGAAATGAAATCAACTGTTTCACACAACCAGATATTTAAAAATGTTTGCACAACGTTATGATGACATAAATAGATTTTTACCATATCTACAGTTTGTGATTCGGTTTTGAAGCGGAGTTATACCCCCTGCATGCTGTGAAGACGTCACAAAATAACAAAAAAAAAAACGGAATTCCCCGTTCTGACAGAGCGAGTTTAGTTGAACGACTTTTATTAAACGACAAAAATTGAACATACTGTCGTTCAGACGTTTCAATTTAACTCGAACCGATTTTGTTAATCAAGATGGCGTCAAGTGAGTTTTCGCTACGTGCGTCCCTATGATTTCGGACCTTTTACGGAACGAACTTTAGAATATGAAAAAGCATAAAAAACTTCGAATCTGGGCTAAAAAAATGGATCATAACTATATAATTATAAGGCGTTAGAAGATACCGAAGGCTATCGCAATCATTTTCGAATTTCGGAAGAACAATTTGACATACTGTTGTCTAAGATTCAAGAAAAAATCCAAAAACACTGTCACAACGGCTGTCCCGGCAATTCCTTCCGTAATTAGGCGAGCTCAGTAAGTTTTGGGTCTTCCCAGGACTTCAGGAACAAATCCAAAGTAATGGCCGGCAAAGTAAAAAGCTCTGTCAGAACGGTGCAATAGAGAAGCAGACATTTACCTAAGAATCTACTTTGTTTATCTCAGTGTCTATGCTGATAACTACTTCTAAGCAATGCAGCTAACCTGAACTCCTGAAGGCGCAATCGACTTGCGTCTACCAAAACACGATCCTGCAATCTACACTACTTCTAAGCAATGCAGCTAACCTGAACTCCTGAAGGCGCAATCGACTTGCGTCTACCAAAACACGATCCTGCAATCTACACTACTTCTAAGCAATGCAGCTAACCTGAACTCCTGTTTTAAGGCGCAATCGACTTGGGTCTACTAAAACACGATCCTGCAATCTACACTACTTCTAAGCAATGCAGCTAACCTGAACTCCTGTTTTAAGGCGCAATCGACTTGGGTCTACTAAAACACGATCCTGCAATCTACACTACTTCTAAGCAATGCAGCTAACCTGAACTCCTGTTTTAAGGCGCAATCGACTTGGGTCTACTAAAACACGATCCTGCAATCTACACTACTTCTAAGCAATGCAGCTAACCTGAACTCCTGTTTTAAGGCGCAATCGACTTGGGTCTACTAAAACACGATCCTGCAATCTACACTACTTCTAAGCAATGCAGCTAACCTGAACTCCTGTTTTAAGGCGCAATCGACTTGGGTCTACTAAAACACGATCCTGCAATTGCTACGTGCAGTAGTTGCTATGGTTACTTGCTACGTGCAGCCTACAATACTCACCAGACATTTTAGGTTATAATAATGAATGTGGAATCACAAACTTTATCCAGTACTGGAAGCGCCAATTCTTGAGGGTTAGATACCCACAAGAATGTTTGTGATCCCAGGGTTCTCAGGGGGTTGGGTTCGAAACCAGAAATGTGTCAGGTTACAATGTGTAATTTAGAGTCAAGGAAAGAAGGTTTAGAGTAACATTAATGTATATTATTTCGAATACAATATAAGTCTATACACTCTACCGTGTGAGTTATAACGAAAACAATATAATAAAAGTTAGATATAAGCTTACCCCCAAGGTTCCGACCACGCTTTATCTATCTAGCTAATTAAGTAACATCCTACTCGAGCTGGAGCAGCACCTCATCAGGCTGAGCTCCAGGGGGCTCCAGACGGAGCAAGAGGAAGAGTCAGTTCCGCCTCCTGGCGACTGTCCGTGGCAGGAAACTGGTAATCTGGCGACTGAGGAAGAGGAATCTGGTGCCCGCGGTCGCATCCGTGTATCCTGGCGAGGATTCCCTTTATGTAAGGAAAAATAGGCCTCCCTACGGCCCTGGTGAAAATGCGGTCGGCGTAGTGCCAAACCGCGAGAAAGAATACTATCCTTAGGTTTCCGGGAACCTGGCACAATATTTTAAGCCACTGGCTTCTTCATCCCATAAAGGATGGGTCGGATTCAAGCAGATCACACGTCTGACTCCGTTTGCGATTCATGATGCCGCGTGGTTACAATATTCGAACGAGCCACGGAACTAATTCCACTATGGAACTTCGTATTTTACACCATTTATACGATTTTATTATGCAATCTCCGCGTATAAAATTAGACTTCGCCACTCCGATTAAAGGGAAACCATTCCCAAACAATTTCACTCCGGAAAACTGTGACTGTCGTCTGCCGAGAGATCAGGCCCACTCTCTGGTTTCTCTGCAGGCAAGGAAGTGTTTTTTTTTTGTTTTTTTTCTGTTTCCGCCCGGTACAGATTTTAAATTTTAAATTATGATTCGAAATTTTACCAAAACCAATACCCGCGACAATCGCCCAGTTCCTAACTAGGTTAGAGAATCGGCGAGGATAAATGTGATGATGCAGAATAAATTAATGAATAAAATATTAAAACAAAAAGAGTCTAGCCCTGCATCATAACACAATCTACACTACTTCTAAGCAATGCAGCTAACCTGAACTCCTGTTTTAAGGCGCAATCGACTTGGGTCTACTAAAACACGATCCTGCAATCTACACTACTTCTAAGCAATGCAGCTAACCTGAACTCCTGTTTTAAGGCGCAATCGACTTGGGTCTACTAAAACACGATCCTGCAATCTACACTACTTCTAAGCAATGCAACTAACCTGAACTCCTGTTTTAAGGCGCAATCGACTTGGGTCGTCTACTAAAACACGATCCTGCAATCTACACTACTTCTAAGCAATCCAGCTAACCTGAACTCCTGTTTTAAGGCGCAATCGACTTGCGTCTACCAAAACACGATCCTGCAATCTACACTACTTCTAAGCAATGCAGCTAACCTGAACTCCTGTTTTAAGGCGCAATCGACTTGCGTCTACCAAAACACGATCCTGCAATCTACACTACTTCTAAGCAATGCAGCTAACCTGAACTCCTGTTTTAAGGCGCAATCGACTTGCGTCTACCAAAACACGATCCTGCAATCTACACTACTTCTAAGCAATGCAGCTAACCTGAACTCCTGTTTTAAGGCGCAATCGACTTGCGTCTACCAAAACACGATCCTGCAATCTACACTACTTCTAAGCAATGCAACTAACCTGAACTCCTGTTTTAAGGCGCAATCGACTTGGGTCGTCTACTAAAACACGATCCTGCAATCTACACTACTTCTAAGCAATCCAGCTAACCTGAACTCCTGTTTTAAGGCGCAATCGACTTGCGTCTACCAAAACACGATCCTGCAATCTACACTACTTCTAAGCAATGCAGCTAACCTGAACTCCTGTTTTAAGGCGCAATCGACTTGCGTCTACCAAAACACGATCCTGCAATCTACACTACTTCTTAGCTAAGCAGCTTGCTTCAAATCCAGTTTGACGGCCGGCATAGTCCAGTGGTAACGCATTGGACTGCCATTCCGAAGGTCGCGGGTTCGAACCCGGCGTGCGCAAATAAATTTTATTTGATTAATTTGTGTTATTTCACAATTAATTAATTAAAATAATATATAGTATATTTGCGGCACGTTCCAGAGTGGAAGATACTACCAGTATCGCCCTGGTGTAAGACCACCATTCAGAATTGAAACGTTGCTCCAAATGGCTTTAGCCGTGTTTAGTGACTAGATCTGAATAGCCAGGTACTTCCCCACCTTCCTCTTTCCCTTCCCCACTTACCTTCAGCCTCACAACATCCCCCAATTGGGGATGCCATAGTCTCACTGGCTCCAGACGGGAGCAGTTGGGACTCTTGTGAGGTATTCACTATGAAAAAAAAAAAAAAAAAGTTTGACTTGCGCCTTCCAAAACACGATCCTGCAATCACTACTAAACTTAAGCAATGCAGCTGGTCTG
Source organism: Hesperophylax consimilis (assembly GCF_061612785.1). Taxonomy (NCBI): domain Eukaryota; kingdom Metazoa; phylum Arthropoda; class Insecta; order Trichoptera; family Limnephilidae; genus Hesperophylax; species Hesperophylax consimilis. Next base: position 25,484,239 of record NC_142856.1, on the reverse strand, counting down.
TACTCAAGTTTCAGGACGCAATAAATAGGCGCCTAGCAAAACACGATCCCACAATCTACACGCTTGCTTGAAATGCTGTTTTAAGGTTCAATTGACGGGCGCCTGCCAAAACACGATCCCGCGTTTCCCAGCCCGTGTTTCCCATCTCATGTCCGCCTCCCTTGTTGCCTTCCTCCCCTCCATCTCATTTGTCTCCCAGCCCGTGTCTCCCAGTACATGTCTACCCTCCCTTGTCCACTAGCCCAGGAGCCCATATCTCTCCCAGCCCATATCCCATAGCCCTTGTGTCTCCCAGCCCATGTCCACCCACCTCTCATGTCCCCCAGCCCACACCCCCCCTTCCTCCCATGATACCCAGCTCATTCCCCCAGCCCACGTTATATTGAGCTTTGAGAATCATCCGTCTGCGATTTGTGAGCAAAACTAACGACATCTAAACTTTCAAGCTATGCGCTGCACTGGAAGTGAATTCACTTTTATATTTATTATTATAATATTTTGAAAATAAAAGTAGAAATAAATAGTCTTAGCACTTGTATTATTTTTGTGTGTTTAACTAAGAGATATGTTGTAAACAGGTCGCTTGTGTGACGTATGTCGAAATAATTATAATACTAATTAACTAGCAACAGGTACGAACTACAGGAACAAATAGTTGGATTAACTTGACGATTTCAATCACTGACAGTTCACACATCTTAATTATATAAAATCACTGTAACAAGGCCGTTTAGGTTCAGCTAAATTGTATATGTAGTTCACTTCAGTAAAGGTTACCTTACCTTTGTCGAAGAAATTAATGACCTGGGCATCATTTTCGACTCTAAATTAAACCTTATATCTCACATAAACTCAATTAACAATAAGGGAATGAAAATGCTTGGATTCATTCTTCGAAACTCCAGAGGCTTCAGAAATATTTCAACCTTGAAAATTTTGTATACATCTTTAGTTCGAAGTCAAGTCGAATATAACTCCTCGATCTGGTCCCCACATTATAAAATACATTCAGATTAAATAGAAAAAATTCAACACAAATTCCTAAGACACATTAACTTTAAACTCGGTATTCCCATTAAAAGTATAAACTATAATTACTTAATGAAAAAATTAAATTTATTAAAACTCTCAGATCGAAGAATTATATCCGACTTAATATTTATGTTCAAAATTGTAAATGGTAGTGTAGACAGCCTTGATTTAATTAACCTCATTGAATTTCATGTACCTATAAGAGCTACTCGCTCTAAAACCCTCTTTAATTGTAACAATTCTAAGACTGAAAATTTCAAACACTCGCTTGTACCTAGATTACATGAAATTAGTAATAGGTACGCAGATGTAGCGGATCTTTTTAACTGCACAGAAGCTAGGTACAAAAAGGCTTTAATATCATATCTTTTAAATCATGACCAATAAAATGTAAGTTTACTCATACTTACGTAAAAATTCAAATAAATATGTATATAAAATGAACTGCCTGGGGCAACTGGGGAAACTTGGGTCAGTAAAAATAGTCAATACGGTGAACCAACAGCAGATAAATTGGCATTTACCTACTTTCAACCAAAACCTGAAAATAAATGCATACATTTTAGCTTTTGTAATATATTATATCTATACTATTATATGTATCTATACTATTATATATTTCAATCAATACTAATCTAACCTAGTCTACCTATAAGTTTTGCATGTACTTGTATCTCTAACTTTTTATATCCATCTAGAGTTTCTGTTAATTGTATATTTTCTGATGTCACTGTTTATAATTTACTGTATATGGTGTATTTTATACCGTTGATATTAAAATAAATAAACACCAACCGACGTATTAATCGATTTTTATGATATATTAAAATTACATAAAGTTTTTAAGTTGCTTACCAATGGTTTTTACGGTGTAAACTGTAATAATGTAAGCATGTTCTGCATCGACGGAGGGGTATCAAAATAACTCTGCTTGTATTCGTATAAACCGTAATACACATAGTTCTTTTGGAGTGGCGTGTTCCTTACCATCTGGAATGATGAAAATGTGGCCGAGACAGGGTCAAGACCAGAACAACAAACGCCAGTGCTTTCCAAACAGTGGGATATATTTTAAATAAAAATAATTTGACGGAACCAGAGTTGTTTATTTTCAACAAACTTACAAAAAATTCAATAAATTTCAAAAGAAAGCATTGAACCCATGCAAATATTCTTATGAAAAATAATATAATATCACGTTGAAGATTTTGAGCCTGTCTGCTCAAAACAAAAATTGACATTCAAACTTTTATTTTAACGAGCTCTTCATACTCTAAATAATATTTATCTTAACTCTAAACATTGACATTTTTTCGGATTCACTGCACAAATTCAAACGTGGCATCATGTCAATAATTTAAACTATTCAATGCGCATTCATACAGACACACACACACAAACACTCACACATACATTACACACGTCACACACACACCTATAACTACACAAGTCACCTGGTAATTAAGGAATAAACATACCACTTAGCAGACATTACAAGGAAACATATCATAGGTACCAAACATGAAATATCTTATTCCTGTATATTGTTTAATCTCTGTAAATCATGTACTGTTTGTTTCTATAATATAAAAATAAAATGACACATACTTTAATATTTATCATTATACAAGGTATCCGGGGGTTAAGTGCACTAACTTAGAGAGGAGATATTTCTACATAACACAAGTAAAAAAATATACATAACTTTTCGAAATTCCAACCTTTTAAGGTAGTTTTCAGGAACAAAGGTTGAATTCTTTGTACGGAGAAAATAATATTCTTCTACGGATAAAAAAAATGGAATTGTCTGAACCTCGATTAACACCAAGAAGTTTGTTGTTTTAGAAGCATTGAAGCGTTGTCAAAGCATATCTATTTAACAGAAATGAAAATACATCTCAAGTTCTGTTTAATCATTAATCATTTTTAGTTTTTAGATTCTCACGGCCAAAAGCATTTTTGTTGTTTGTTTTTGGGGTGTTATGCCGTGTTGCGCTAACTCCTTCTTTAGCCGACGTTTCGGACAGCGTTGCAGTGTCCATCATCAGGGCAGATCCGGTACACATCTTCGGATCTACCGGATCTGCCCTGATGATGGACACTGCAACGCTGTCCGAAACGTCGGCTAAAGAAGGAGTTAGCGCAACACGGCATAACACCCCAAAAACAAACAACAAAAATTAATCATTATTATTGCATATTTACAGAAATATGTAAAAAGTATTTTTTATTATAATATGTAAATAGAGATGTAAAAATATATATGTTTATATTAGACCACATAAAGTGGAACCAATTTATGTTTGATAAATATATATTTACTAAAAACAATATTTTTTAATATTGTAAAACAAAAAAAGTCTAAAAGTTTAACTAAAAATTATAATAGTAATTTCTTAAAGATAACAAAAAATATTAATTAAATGCATAGTTAAATATAGAGTTATCGTGATTAAGGTTGAATGTGGAGATTTAGAACAACACGCTTCGAGCTGGCTTGGTTAAAGGTGTTGAAAGATATTCATTATGATGTCGAAGTAAGTGACGAAAAAAAAAAAAACAGACAAATAATATTAAAGAATATGTTAATATTGCTTCCTACATTTAGTGGACTTTAAATAATGCAGTAAGGCCATTTTCGGCAAAGAATCTGGTCCATCATATAATTTTCTATCTTGACCGCATAGTTTTCTATTGATCTCTACACACCAGGCCTTAATTACGAAGGGCACGGTGAATTTTACAATTGATTTGATCAAATTTTGTTTATGCTTCTCACAAATAATCCAATCAAAAGATACATATTTAAGAATAGTTTCTTTAGCAATGCGCACGAGATATATATTTTCGCAATCATTATTTAGTACATACTCGACGACGCAATGAATTTTCAGAGCAGTGATGGCAAAGTCTTTCGATGGATAAAATTTTCCTGCGGCACAATATTCAGCAGTTAACATGAATGAGTTCATAGGGTCATTAGGATCACCTATGCAAGATGATTTACATGCCACACAACGTCGGATGCCTTTAAATAGCATTTTTAACAAAAATCCTGCAACATAAGGGTCGGTACTGTATTTTTGTATGGAAAATGAATCACAAATTTTCCCAAAGTGGGCTTCAATATCCGGTATAGTTATGAAAGAAGTTAAATTTGAAATTAAAGTGGAAGAGGTGGATTGAGCATTAGACAGAGGAATGGTGGAATCATCGTCATCATCTTCACAATTATTAGCACCAGGCGGACGTACAGACACTAAATTACAAATCATAATGGATTTATAAGCAGATATAAACAAGTTAGCGGGCGGTTTTCGGTAATTATGACTTTTAATAGATCTGAAAAAACTTTCCAATGGGTCTAGGTTAAAATAGCGACATTTTAAATGCTTAAAGCCGCATTCTTCCAACAAATCCCACAATTTAATCATTCCGTGGATGGAAAATATCCAATTTTCGAATAAAGGAGTTGAAATCCTAAAGTTCGCGCCTGTTTTCTGATGGACATATTTCATTGTGCTCAATATTTTCAATGACTCATTCCACAATTGAATGTGTGGGGAGTCCTTCGATAACGCCACACAATATTTATTCCCTTCTTTGGGATGTACTGATGTCCCATTGAAACTATTGAATAATGCATCAAAAAATTGCAAAACTCGTGCAGTGTCCAATGGATTTTTAGCAAACGCCTCTGGACGTAAAAGATATAATGTTTCCAGTGCAGCAGACATTTTGTCACTAAAAACTTGTGAAGCAAGTTTAACTCTCGTTTTTTTAATATTTTCTGGAATGATGTGCAAGTCTGTTATTTTGTACATCCTCTGAAATGATTCAGCTGGTAGCAAATTGTAAGCCGTCACCAAATTCTCCCACGAAGCTAATCTTTTAATCCCGTCTTCATAGAAAACGATGTCTTTATCTAAAAGATTATTACGAACACACTTCAAAAGATGAGGTGCGTCAAACAAGGGATAAATTATGTTATTATTTACCAGGAAGTATCCTCCCTTATATTCTGTTCCATCGTTTAGGCATCTTGTTTGAGTGTCTTTAAGCAAGGCTTTAATCACCCTACAGTTAACAGTGCCTTGGTCGCACACAGTTGCAACTGGCCTGAGACCGCAATCAAACAATTTACCTAAAACAGTTAGAAGAATTTCTTTCAAGTCCAAATAATTAGTTCCACTTTCTGAAAACGAAAAAAAAACTGGCTGCTTGTACGGATCACTGAGGCCTTTAATCATTAGCACTAGAGCACGATCAGCAAATTTTTTTTTTCTAGTATTTCCATCATCCTCAAACCCATCAATATTTCCACTTCGCTTGTTGAAAACAAGACGAGAAAAAATACTCATCTCATCAAACATTAAAATGCAGTATTTTTGAATATCATTTAAAGAATCTGCTTTTTTTGCTAAATGGTCAAACAAATTTTGATTAATTCCCGGTTTAAGAGATACTGAAGCTATTGTATCATTTAGCGTCTTAAAAGTGGGTAATCCAAAAAGTCTGGCCAAGAATGGATAACATTTTGGTCCTCCGTTATATAAAGAAAGTGCCATAGTTTTTTCCGTGTGACTATATGTTTGACGTCTACGCCTTGCTGGCGGCAAAATGAATTTAGAGAGAATCGTAGATACACTTGAAAAAGAATCTTCCAAGCAGGTTGCATCTCTATAACGAGTTGCAATAGCAAAACGTTCTATTAAAGTACAATTGTTCTTTCGTTGGACATATTGTAGTTGACGCCTGCCCTCCTCAATTACTGTTTGCAGTTTCTTCTTTCTGAGATTAAGGTTTTCAACTGTAGGCGGCGGCTTATTTGACCCAATGAAACGTAAAATGCTCCTCCTCTTACCTACAAAAAGACAATATTTAAGGTCAATGATTACAACAAAAGATACCAAACAATAATGAACAAACAAAAGGTAAAAATATGCTTACGCTTAGCACCATTATTTTTCTGTGTGGCAACTGGATTACTGCTGATTCCTACAGGAACACTTACATCTGAAAATAAAATGATCTGAGTTCTTCAAGGAACGAAAGAAAAAATCTACAAATTAGAAGAACAAAATGCAGAATACTATGGCGACGGCACGGCAACAGAATAAAAACTGTATGTTTCTTGCGCACTAAATGAGTGAGACAAACAATGTATGTATGTCCGCTTCCTCCAAAGAAAAAAGTTTTATTGCATCTTCCTCACATGCTCTACAATGTCCTCGCTATGGCACACCAAACCAGGGTTGGTGTAATTTTCTCAGACTAAAAAAAAAATAAAGCCCAAGCGGAAAAATTTGCTACTTCAATATGAGGCAGCCGTCAAAAAAATACTTAAGCCATGCGGCTTGGCCCGAAGCTAATATACTTAGGCTAAATGCGGCCTGGTCCGAAGCTAATATACTTAGGCTAAATGCGGCCAGGCCCGAGGCTAATATATTTCGGTTTAACTATTTATTTATAATTACATCAATGAAAACATTTATTATAACACCTTGATATTTGTATTCATATAAATATTAATTATGCACCATTTAATGATTTATCATTTGCCGGCAATCAATACAAAGGTTAAGTTTGAGAAAGGAAATTATTTTCTTTTGTTGATTACACTTTAAGGATGGAATATTAAGAAATCACTATTCGGACTATTGCTAAAAGTACCTATGCAAGTTACGTTACAATTTGTTTTGTTTAGTACCTTCCATTTCCATAGGTATAGGTGTAACATGATATGTATATGCAGCAAAAAGAAATGTGCTTCAAAGCAACACTGAATTTAACTCAATGGTCGTAGGTTTGCCGACAACATAATATGTTCTTATAATTGTGTTTTTTAGGTTATGGACTAAAAAATCGCCAAAATGCGCCACTCGTATATTTTGCAGCGTTCGTACACGACGAGACGTGTTGACATAAGTTAAAATTACATCCGAAAAAGATTAGAAAGTTAAATTTTTATTCTGGAGGTGGGAAAATATCTGAGAGTGTGTTAGTAAGGATTTAGCACAGAAGGCGTGGATTAAGGTTGGAAAGAAAAGTATATTTGAGATCATTCTCAAGTAGTTCGTTGGCGTCGACAACGAATGTTATGTAATTAGCCTATACTGATATAATAACAGAACTTGAATAGGAATTTCACAGAACCCGGAAACGAATGTTGAAATTTGATGAATTGTTAAAATTCTCCAAAATAACCCGTCCTTAATGATTCTTCCACTGATATATCGGGAACGGTATTGACAGAAATATCTGTGTAGTAAACACTTAATGAATGAATGAAAACAAAATGAATCAGCAAAGAGATTAACTGTACCTTCGATACTGTCGGCACATTTTTCTTTTTAGTACATGTTATTGGGAAATCCACAATCGTTTTTTTGAGATTTAGAAAAACTCCATAATTATTTAACATTTTGGTGTACCTATTTTTCTATTAGGCTAACATAATTAGCATAGCATTTTTTTGATAATTCATTGCACTGTTTTCGTAATTTGGTAAAAGCTATGTAATCATAAGAATTTCTGATATGTTTTTATATATTTTGTGATTCCCTTGAAAACTGGGATAGTTAAATGGTGTGATGTTGACTCTGGGAAAAAAGCGTTCTATCGAGGTATTTAAAATTGAGTAAAATTTTTCTAATTGATTATTAAAATTATTTTTAAAAACACTTGTGTGCTTGACTGGTAATCTATTTCATTATTCAATTCTACAGGATGAGATATTTTTAGACATGCATAACATCGCACCTCCTCCGTTTGACTTTTTGCTCGAATTAGGACTTGAATCAAGGCAAAAGGTAGTATATTGATTTAGGCCTAATTCTGACGAGCCGATATCCGAATTTAACCATGTTTCATTTAATAATAAAATGTCATATGAGAATGTCGGTGAATTAATTTTAAGTTGCTGCAATTTTGTAACATTTTGATATGTCCATTGAGTCTTAAGAGTATGTTATGTTTGTTTCTTATAAATTTTGAAATTTGATGAATTGTTCAAATTCTGTGACACAACCCGTCCTTAGAATTTTTTTATCCAATATATTCTCCATGCTTGAGTTGGAACTAGACGTTACGTAAAATCACGAAATATCATTATTTTTAAAGTGTATGAGAGTAATTTTTGTTGTTGTTAAAATTCAAACAAATAACACATTAAAAATATTTTGTTAGCTTTTTTCTATCTATATAAATAAATGTTTGTTTGTTCAAAATCTTAAATCTCCGAAAGTTCTTCCTTCACCGATTGCTTTGAAATTTTGACACAACTTTGCATTTGAATACGGTTCCATGATAACTCCTCAAAATGACAATTCAACACACCTTCAAAAGGTGATATAAAGTCATTAAAAGTGATGAAACAAAAACTAGTTTAAATAGTTACATATATAACCTATTTAACCTAGTTTTTGTTTCATCACTTTTCATATCTTTATAACATTTTTTATAGGTGTGTTGAATTGTCATTTTGATGAGTTATCCGTTCACCCTTAAATATATAATGCTGCAGCTGTATCTTACACGCTAAATAACAATAGTTGAAAATGATACAACCGACACATGTCTGCATCCCCCAAAGGAAACATGCAATCATTTGTATACATCTCGCTCACACGAATTAAAGAATTGAAATGTCATTCCCATCGATGTAGGAATTATAAAAGCGATCAAACTACGTGTCGTGCCGTTGCCATAGGAATACTTAAAGAGCCAAATCCCATTCAAGTAATAAAAACAGATGTATACCTTTATCAACTCCTAGGATACTTTTGGCAGGAAAAGCCGCACCGCTGGTCCCCCGGAATACAATAAGATCTAAAATAAATAATTTAACACATTAACCAAAGTTCAAGAACAAAACATACAAGTATGTTGACCGGTCGGTGGCCAAGTTGACATCGCGCTTGGGTCCCACTCAGGCGTAGTGTGTTCAATTCCTCGGCTGGCTAAGTCCTCAATCACGACACAAGCAACATTTTCCGCTTTCTGTGGTGGTAGTAGGAGATTTTCAAATATTGTCAGGTTATTCTTAACCCGGGAATGTTTGTCTTTCTTTAAAAAAATAAAAAATTAAAATTAAAAAAATAAAAACAGATATACCGTCCCAATCTTCTGTGTCCCCTATTCCAGCAACATCCACTCCGCTGGGCCCTGTGGAGACATTGCGTTCTGTAGAATAGATAATTTAACAAATTAACCAAAATTTGTAAACAAAACAAATAAAATTATGTATTAATTATATATAAAATTATTAATAAAATTAATGTTGCTCGTGTTGTGATGAAGGACTTAGCCAGCCGAGGAATTGAACACACTACTACGCCTGGGTGGGACCCAAACAAAATGTCAACTCAGCCACCGACCGGTCAAATCAGCGAAGAACTTTCGGCGATGTAAGATTTTTAACAAACGAACATTTTCATTTACATTTTTTTTTATACAGATAGATTAGGTTTGTTAATTATAAACATGCGTGACATGTTTATTTTTATATATAATTATGTTAACAAATTTACTTTCAATAAGGTTAAATATTCGGGATCGCTGGCTACGCTTAATTAAATTATTTTAAATGGCTGTCATACCATAAAACATAAGCGAATTTTCATTTTACATAATTTAAAATTAGAATGTTAAAATTAAAATTTCCCACATACAGATTAGTACAATATATAGTTATACAGGGTGTATCGGCACGTACCCGACAAACTTTAACCAGCTTTTCCTTAGCACATTTGGAGTAAAAAATGTTACGGACACTTTGCTGTCCGGTAACATTTTTTTTTAATTAAAAACAAAAAAATTATTAAGAAATCCACACTCCGTCACTGTCATTGGCATTGTTTCTCGTGTTCAACAGCTGTTATTAGCAAGTGTGTCAAAAAGCATCTTCGCTCTTTCATACACACTAAATAATAATAGTTAAAAATGAGACGAATGGTGCCATGCCATTTCGTTGTGATTGTAAAAGCGCGCCAATGTAGGTACGTACGTATATTATTCAACGAAACTCGAATAAAATATTGCAAGATTGGTTTTCAAGCTGTGACAAAGTATAAAACAGTGGTGACATGTGGTGAAAATATGAATGATAAATTATTTATTAAAAAAAAATGTTACCGGACAGCAAAGTGCCCATAACATTTTTTACTCCAAATGTGCTAATAGCTGGTTAAAGTTTGTCGGGTACGTGCCGATACACCCTGTATAGGCAGTTGAATATTTTTATTTATTTATTTTATATTGTAATAATCAAGGTGAATCAAAAGGTTTTATTTAAAAAAAAAGTATTAACCCATCGGCATACCTGCCGCCAAGATTGGGGGGCTGCACTTTTTTCGCATCGGCATATTGCCCGCCCCATTGGAGCGACTAAAACTGTTCCCACATACTTAGATAGTTCACAATATAATTATAATCTATATAAAAGCATAAAGAGTTGAATTTGGGGAAATATGGGGTGTAATACTGTAATAATTCTTCTCAAGTATGCACAGATGTCACAAATAAAAATTAGTATGCCGATGGGTTGAGTAAGCGTGGCCAGCAATCCCGAATTAGTATGCCGATGGGTTGAGTAAGCGTGGCCAGCAATCCTGAATTAGTATGCCGATGGGTTGAGTAAGCGTGGCCAGCAATCCTGAATTAGTATGCCGATGGGTTGAGTAAGCGTGGCCAGCGATCCTGAATTAGTATGCCGATGGGTTGAGTAAGCGTGGCCAGCGATCCCGAATTAGTATGCCGATGGGTTGAGTAAGCGTGGCCAGCGATCTCGAATTAGTATGCCGATGGGTTGAGTAAGCGTGGCCAGCGATCTCGAATTAGTATGCCGATGGGTTGAGTAAGCGTGGCCAGCGATCTCGAATTAGTATGCCGATGGGTTGAGTAAGCGTGGCCAGCGATCCCGAATTAGTATATGCCGATGGGTTGAGTAAGCGTGGCCAGCAATCCTGAATTAGTATGCCGATGGGTTGAGTAAGCGTGGCCAGCAATCCTGAATTAGTATGCCGATGGGTTGAGTAAGCGTGGCCAGCAATCCTGAATTAGTATGCCGATGGGTTGAGTAAGCGTGGCCAGCAATCCTGAATTAGTATGCCGATGGGTTGAGTAAGCGTGGCCAGCGATCCTGAATTAGTATGCCGATGGGTTGAGTAAGCGTGGCCAGCGATCCCGAATTAGTATGCCGATGGGTTGAGTAAGCGTGGCCAGCGATCTCGAATTAGTATGCCGATGGGTTGAGTAAGCGTGGCCAGCGATCTCGAATTAGTATGCCGATGGGTTGAGTAAGCGTGGCCAGCGATCTCGAATTAGTATGCCGATGGGTTGAGTAAGCGTGGCCAGCGATCCCGAATTAGTATATGCCGATGGGTTGAGTAAGCGTGGCCAGCGATCCCGAATTAGTATATGCCGATGGGTTGAGTAAGCGTGGCCAGCGATCCCGAATTTTTTTTTTTTATTTAGTAGCTATATTATACATTTTTTTTTACATTTTTATAAGAATATATATATAAAAAATAGATGTTGATTATATTCATAGTCCTCCTCACTAGGAGATCCTGTGCTGAGGGGGACTAGGTTTTGGATAAGTTATTCAGCGACTTCTATGGTATGACTCCATGTTTTGGGTAAGGGTTTCCAGAAACTTCTACGACGATGTTTTAAATATGCTAGTAAGTTCTTTTTCCGGTAATTCCTTAAGCCAAGATTTAATGTTCTCAATGCAGTTGGTTTTTGTTTTGATTTGTTTGATACTAAGTGGGAGTTTGTTATATACCTTTACTGCTAAAAATTCAGAGCTTCTTTGGCCAAAGGTAGAGTTACACTTTGGTATAGTTAGTATCTCTGTTTGTTTGGCTCTGGTTTTATGAGTATGTGAGGTGTTTTCCTGAGAATTATTTTTGAGGTGTTGTACCAAAATGTTTTTGGCATAGATTTTCTGTATGCTTGGAACGTCAAATTGTTTAAAAATTTCTGTTGTTGACGTCCTTATGGGAACCTTTAGTATGGTCTTTATGATGCAATTCTGAGTTACCTTCAGCTGTTTTATGTTTTGATACTGCTGAGCCCCATCCTATTATTCCATATTCCAATTTGGAGTGGCATAAAGCATAGTAAACTCTCTTTAAATCCCTAGCTGACAAAATGTTCCGTAATTTTTTGAAGAAGTAGATGAGTTTAGTTAACTTTTTTGAAGTTCGATCAATGTGTGAATCCCAGTGTAGTTTATCGTCAATTTCAATACCAAGATATTTTATGCTTTTGGTTTGAGTTATAATCGAGCAGGAACATTGAGGAAATTTTTTTTGACATTCATGTAGTTTGAGTATATGCTCATTCATTGGTTGTCCTCTTTTGTTTTTGGAGAAAATTAAATATTTGGTTTTATTCACATTTAATGTAAGGGAGTTTGCTTTAAGCCAGTTTTGAAGAACAGTTAGGCCATGTTCAGCCTCCTTATATGTGCTTGTCCAATCTTGTTCATGGAATAAAATTACAGTGTCATCTGCAAAGCTCATTATGTTTCCTTTGATGGGAAGATTCATAAGGTCATTTATGTAAATTAGAAATAGTATAGGTCCTAATACGCTTCCCTGGGGGACACCGTACTTAATTGGTAGAGTTTTGCTCCTTCTTTTACCAATTTGTACAAATTGTTCTCTTCCCGTTAAGTAACTTCTAAGTAGGTTTAGGGTTGTTTCGGTTATTCCATTTTTTTTTAGTTTTAAATACAGTATTTCGTGGTCAATGGTATCGAAAGCTTTTTGAAGATCAATGAAAACTGCTAGGCATTTTTTGCCTTCATCCAATTTTCTAATAATTGTATTTGTTACATTAGCTATAGCGTCACCAGTACCCAGGTTTTCCCTAAAACCATACTGCGTAGATGATAATATTTTATTAGAATCCAAAAATGTAAGCATTTGTTTTTTTATAACTTTTTCTAATATTTTTGATAGCGTAGTTAAAATACTAATTGGTCGATAGTTTGATACATCATTTTTGGGACCGTTTTTATATATTGGAATGATCGTAGCAATTTTAAGACAAGCAGGAAAAATACCATTTGATATTGACAGATTTATAAGATACGTCAGTGGGTGGATTAACTCATTTTGTAGATATTTAATTGATTTGCTTGATATCAGTTCATTTCCCGATGAAGTATTTGTATTTAGGGAGGCTATAATATTTCTTATTTCATCACTTGTTATCTTGACAATATTGAGGCTGTTTTCTTGATTTACATCGTCAATCCTCACTGTATTTTCGATAGTACTAATTGAATTTTGTTTAATTTTATTTGCTAAGTTTGAGCCTATATTGCAAAAATAGTTGTTTATAAAGTCAAGAAGTTTGTCCGGGTGTTCTGTAAAAGATGTGGGAGTCTCATCAATGTTTAATTCCTTAATGCTATTGTCATTATGTGAGGCTTTAGCATTTGTTATTTCATTTATGATCTGCCAGAGTTTACGTGAATCATTATTACATTCATCAATTTTGTTTTTATAGAATGTTTCTTTAGCATAACGTATTACATTTTTACATGTATTACGATATCTTTTGTAGAATCGAAGTGTTAGGATATCATAAGGGTTGTTTTTGACTTTTTTGTGCAGTTCATCTCTTTTTCTGATAGAGTTTATAATATTCTGACTAATCCAAGGTTTAATGTGTAAATTTTTATGAGATAACTTTTTTTCTATGGTTTTGGTGTTTCATAGGATAATGTTCTGTAAAACTTCTATAAAATAACTCCAAGCAGTATCAGTATCATCTTTTTCCAGAAGGCTTGTCCAGTCATTCACTGTCAACTCGCATTTGACGTTTTCCCAATTTGTTTCAGACTTCGTTAGTAGTGATTTCTTTTTTTGGTTTACATATGTATTTTTTTTTGTAATAGATAGAATTATTGTATAATGGTCTGTCAGTGTGGTAGTACAAATAATGGCTTGAGTTTTTCTATTAGTTTTACAAAAGATATGATCAATGCAAGTTTTGCTTTCATTATATACACGTGTTGGTTCATCAATTAGGCTTTTATATCCATGGTATGCTAGTGTTTGCATATAATCAAATTTTTTTGGATGGCCATTTTCAAGAATATCAATATTTATATCACCGATGATAAATACATCTTTAGTTCTTTTTAGTAGACTTAGTTGATTAGATAAGGAGTTGAGGAATGGTTCTAGATTTTGTGTAGAAGGAGATCTATAAATTGCGAGTATTGTTGTGTCATTGCCGATTGATATACTTAGACAGTTTGCATTATTGATACAGATCTCTCTGACATCAGCTTCTATATCTTCTTTAATATATACGATGACACCATCATTTTTTGTGTTGTTCATTATTGTAGAGTAAGGGACATAATTACCAATTTGTAGGGGGTAGTATTTATCAGTTAGCCAACATTCAGTAAGAATAATAATATCCCATTTTAAATTTAAACTTTTCATCAATATTTGTAGTTCGTCAAAGTTTTTATTGATACTTCTAATATTCTGGTGCATTATGTTAAAATTATTGTTTATGGATGATATGTTTGGTATGTTTGTTGTTAGTGCGTTATTCATTTTCTCAATTTAAATTATTAAGTGGATTAAGTAATGTTGTTCATATTATTCACTAAATTATTTTCACCATATCATCAAGGTGCTTAATGTAGATAATTTTATCATCTTGTTTTTTGCGTATCATAACTTTACCCTGTTTGTACCATACATATTGGTAATTTTTTTCTTTTGATAATTGTTTTGTTTTCCATAGGATTTCTTTATGATACGGGCTTAATTCTTCCCCGATGAAGATTCGAGATGTCGCCAGATCCTTGATTTCATTATATTTTATTTCCTTTTTCTTATCAAGGAGGGAATCTCTTTTTCTTTTATCGGAAAAGGTCACAAGAAGTTTGGGAGGGGCTTCATTTCGTCTGTCTGAGACTCTCGTGACGTCAGTTATATCAGTGTGTAAGAGGTGGATTCCTGCTGCGGCAGCAACTTTTTTAACAATTTCCAAAGGTTGTTCGCGGTTTTGTTGTGGAATTCCTGCTATTTCCAAACTATTAGATTTTGATAACGTTTCCAAATCAGAAAGTCGGATTTCAAGTTTTTTAATTATCATATTTTTTTCCATTTGGTCTTTTTTTATATTTTCAAAATCTGTTTGAATCGCTCGATTTAAATTATTTGAGACCTCAATTTTTTTTAACATCTCATCGTATTGAGCACTGATAAAATCAATACTTTTAGTAGTTTCTGTAGTTTGTAAATCAATTTTTGTAAATATATCTCTTTTCAGGTTTCAAATTTTTTATCAATGTATTCAATAATCTTATCCATGTTCAATTTATCTTCCGAAATTATTGGGGTTTTGCTACGTGTGTTAGACATCACTATTTTAGAAGTTCACAAATGCCCCTCTTTAATTATGCTTGATGAAAAATTGATGGTGGCAATCACTATTTAATATTTGTTTTATTGCATAGACAAAGTCACTCAACTTGACATTTAATATTTTTTTACTTTAATTAGTTTTTGCGCAAAAATCACTCACACTTTGAAATCTTAACTAAAACTTTTGATCCCACAAAACGTAGAAGGTTTAAACTTTAATTTAATCTATTTATTGTGGCTTTAAACAACTCCTATTAATTTTTCGGCTAGTTTATAAGGGACGCGGAAATTTCAGATCTTAGCACTATAGTTAACCATAGAGGGTAACTTGTTAGTATATGCCGATGGGTTGAGTAAGCGTGGCCAGCGATCCCGAATTAGTATGCCGATGGGTTGAGTAAGCGTGGCCAGCGATCCCGAATTAGTATGCCGATGGGTTGAGTAAGCGTGGCCAGCGATCCCGAATTAGTATGCCGATGGGTTGAGTAAGCGTGGCCAGCGATCCCGAATTAGTATGCCGATGGGTTGAGTAAGCGTGGCCAGCGATCCCGAATTAGTATGCCGATGGGTTGAGTAAGCGTGGCCAGCGATCCCGAATTAGTATGCCGATGGGTTGAGTAAGCGTGGCCAGCGATCCCGAATTAGTATGCCGATGGGTTGAGTAAGCGTGGCCAGCGATCCCGAATTAGTATGCCGATGGGTTGAGTAAGCGTGGCCAGCGATCCCAAATAATTACCTAAATAAATTCTTACATTACTAAAAAAATATCAAACGCTTTGTACAACTTTCAATAAATCTTTCATAAATAAAGTGCTCCTTTTATTGCTGTATTAATTTAGCTATGTTCTGTAAATCATCAAATCCGGCCTAAACAAGGTTTGCTAAATACAAACATGCTTCACAACAAACTGTTCATGTTTATTTTTATAAATACCAAAACTACACATTGTTCTGTACGTACTTTCATAGTACTTTTAGTATTTATTTTTTACTCTTGTTATTATATACAATTATTGAACTCCTTTGTACAACAAAACTCTCTATGATAACTTGTATTGTACCTGCTTATATCGTTCATACTCAGTTTTTTTATGTCACGTACCATGTATTCACTTATTATTGTACATTCTCCTGAACAACTTACCCATAACAATGTAAACATGTAAAAGCCTTCAAGGCGTGAATAAATAAATATATAAATTATTCCTTTTGAAGCAATGCAAAAAAGATGTGTACCTTCACAACCTTCCGTGAATCCGTTTTCAGCAAAGTCCACTCCGCTGGGCCCTGTCGAGACATTATACGCTGAAATAAATAATTTTAACAAATTAACCAAAGTTTGTGAACAACACTTAGAATATGATCAAGTAATGTAACTAACTAACTAACCATCACACCGTTTAACCGCAGGGGTAGGCAGAAACAAACAACTCGATCTTGGCACACACTCCTTGCCTCATTCAAATTCATACATCATCTCATACATACTCTAAAGTATCTGTGAACAACACTTAGAATATGATCAAGTAATGTAACTAACTAACTAACCATCACACCGTTTAACCGCAGGGGTAGGCAGAAACAAACAACTCGATCTTGGCACACACTCCTTGCCTCATTCAAATTCATACATCATCTCATACATACTCTAAAGTATCTAAGTACCTCAAGTATCTAGTAATGTAAACCAGATGTATACCTTCATGACCTCTTAGGACACTTTTGCCAGCAACAACTACATTGCGGGTCTCTGCAAAGGCTTTACTTTCTGAAATAAACAATTTAACAAATTAACCAAAGTTTGTGAACAGTACATAGAATATGATTGCCTTTCAAGTAATGTAAAACAGATGTATACCTTCATAATCTTTTAAGACGCATTTGCCAGCAACAATTACACTGCGGGTCTTTGGGAAGACATTCAACTCTGAAATAAATCATTTTAACAGATTAACCAAAGTTCATAAACAAAACATAGAATATTATTGCCTTTCAAGTAATAAAAACAGATATACCTCTATCTTCAGAGACCCTATTGGAAGCAACAGCCACACCGCTGGTCTCTGGAATAACATTACTCTCTGAAATAAATAATTTAACAAATTAACCAAAGTTTGTGAACAACACATCTGATAGTATTATTACGCTAGCGTCTGGACGGTCTAGGCCCTCTGATTGGTTGAATTCAAATCGTATGTTTCGGGTAAATTCCGCTAACTTGAAGACCTGATTTCATACTGAAATAGGATTGCCTCATGTGATACGAGATTTCTTCAAAAGCGTCTTTTCTGCTCATATAATTTTTGGATAATATCGAAGAAAATATGTTTTAGAAAGTTAATAATCCATTGGATTAATTACATTACAGTAAAAATTATCCACAATTACGTTTATATATTTAACGTTTGTTAAGATGTCAATCCCTCCTTTACCGGCCGCTGGAGTAGTTTCCCTATTGGCCGACAGAGCGCCTAAGAGCGATATACAAATACGTACAATTTCATTATTTCAAACAACGGTAATTATTTACGTAAAACTACAGTTTTAATACGCATTTACAAATAAAACAAACATTTGATTCAACTTAATGACAATAAACAACAACTCTTTGCATTTACGATTTTGAATATTGATATTTAATATTATTTACGTAAATAATAATTGCGCACCATTTTGACAGAACATCGATATGAAGTCCACGCATAATACGCGTGTGTTTGAAGGAAGTGTAGCATAAATAAACCAATCACAAGTGTACGCTCTGCCAACCCAATAAAAAAACATGAAACACAATCGGAAGCTAGAAACGCTTCGTTGATTGTAAAATTAGCCAACAAATCTCTAATCTGACATGTACTTATGTATAATAAAACAATAATTTTGCAAGGTATATATATATTTATATAATATTTTGGTAATTATTCGGAACCGCTGGACACGGGTAATATGAAATATTTTTAAATAAAACCTTCTGATTTACCTCAATTAATATAAAAGGAATCTGAATGCATTTGGGAAATTTTTAATTTTAGCATTTTAATTTTTAATTATGTAAAATGAAAATTCCCTTCGTTGGATAGGATGACAGCCGGAATAATTTCTATTGATGACATTTTCTTTTGTTGGTATTCCTGATATGAGTGGCTAGAATTTTTACCATTTACTCTATGCAAATACTAGGTAGGTACATTTTTAGCCGAGCTCGAAAAATAAAATAAAGGTATTTAGGTTTGTTTTATAAATAAATAAAATATTTAAAAAAGGTAAGGTTTATTATAGGTTACGTTAGGTTGGATTATTATAGGTTAGGTTGGATTATTATAGGTGAGTTTAGGTTGGATTATTATAGGTTAGGTTAATTATAGGTTAGGTTAGGACATAGGTTGGGTTAGGTTGGATTATACCGACAAAAGAAAATGTCGTCAACAGAAATTATTCCGGCTGTCATCCCATACAACGAAAACGAATTTTCATTTTACGTAATTAAAAATTAAAATGCTAAAATTAAAAATTTTCCAAAAGCTGTCAGATTTCTTTTATAGTAATTAAGGTAAATCAGAAGGTTTTATTTAAAAATATTTCGTATTATCCGTGTCCAGCGATTTCGAATATTTACCTATAATAATTTACCTTTACCCATTTAGGCAATTATTCGGGAAAGGTAAAGTTTTATCCAAACAACTGTCATTCTTATTATGCCTAAATTGAACATTTTATTATTCATTAACTCCTTCCTGTTCCGTGTTTTAACAATATATATATACTCACCCTCTCTCTGTGAATGACCTAATATCTACGTATTAAATGTAACTGTTGTTAGGATAATGTAATATGTTAGTAGTTAGTAGAATAAGATTGAATTTCAAGTAATGTAAAACAGATGTATACCTTCACAACCTCTTAGGACGCTTTTGCCAGCAACAACTACACTGTGGGGCCTTGGGAAGACATTCAACTCTGAAATAAATAATTTAACACATTAACCAAACCAAAGTTCATAAACAAAACATAGAATATAATTTCCTTTCAAGTATGTAATAAAAACAGATGTATACCTCTATCTTTTAGGACCCTTTTGGCGGCAACAGCTACACCGGTGGGCCCTGTGGAGCCATTACACTCTGAAATAAATAATTTAATAAATTAACTGAAGTTCTCTAACAAAACATATAATAATAATAATAAAATGGCATTTATATAGCGCAGTTAAGTGTCAGTTCACTTCAAGTGCGCTTAACTATAACAAACTTAAAAACGGTAATTTAGTATTAGTGGTCATGCTCTTAAAATTATTCCTACAGTGTGCCTTACCCAATACAGAATTGTGCTCTGAAATGAGAATCTTCTGAGCAGACATTTTAAAAAGGTACAATAAGGAGGCAACCGAAACCAAACAATTACATGAAGTTTTAGAATAAGACTTATTATAAAATCTTGAAAAGTACTTTGTTTCTAAGGACGTCTTTTTTGTCCGGAGAACAAAACTTGAAAATCTTGTGATTCAAAGCCAGCTGAGTGAAAGAGTTGTTCAAGACGATTCGTATAGAGAATGTATAGGACGGGGACCTAGGACAGAACCCTGGGGAACTCCAAATTCGATGGGAGTTTCAGGTGATGTACATTTTTTTAAAGTTACTGAGGCTACTCATCCAGACAGGTACGATGTCATCCATTCGAGTGAATCACCTTGAAAGCCAAATTTGGTTTCAAGCACATTTAATAAAATACTATGATCTACTG
This sequence comes from Hesperophylax consimilis, assembly GCF_061612785.1. NCBI lineage: Eukaryota > Metazoa > Arthropoda > Insecta > Trichoptera > Limnephilidae > Hesperophylax > Hesperophylax consimilis. The sequence continues at coordinate 25,464,056 of NC_142856.1, read as the reverse complement.
TGTCAAATGCCGCACTCATGTCAAGAACGGAGATATCAAATCTAACTTACCTGCTTCCATCCCGACGATCAAGTCTGAAATAACCCGCAAAAGAACAGTTTCCGTTGAATGAAACCGTCAATATGTGGATTGATTTTTGGAAAACAGACCAGCGGAGTTCAAGTACTCCACCAATTGTTTGACAACGATTTTCTCAAGCAGTTTTGATAAATAAGGTAGGTTGGATATTGGCCTGTAATTATCTGTATTATCAGTATCAAGATTTTGTTTTTTTGGTATCGGAGTAATAAGTGATTTTTTATGTTTTCCCGGTACAAGTGAATTTACTAGACTTCTGGATAATTGCGGTAATTACAGGTGCTATATCCGGGAGACATTTTTTTAAGAGCCAGGTCGGTATGGGGTCTTGAGCGCATTGCTTGTTTGGGCAAGACTTCACAGCACGTATGAAATCTTCTTCCGTTACGGTTGCAAAAGTAGTGAAGTTACCAGAGAGCGGACTTGTTGCTGTGACAGAAGGCAGTCCTACCCCACTGAGGGCTCGAATTTTTTCAACTTTACTTCTAAAATATGTCGCGAGACTATCTACTTCAAGAGAGGAATCAACCTTAATGTTGCTCTCTCCACAAAAAGTCTTTATATTTGGCCACAGTTTTCGAGGGTGCTTTTCTGACTCAATTTGCTCACACCAAAAGTTAGATTTTTTCTGCGTTACTTCTTCCTTGTAAGCGTTTTGCTTCGCAATTCAAAGTTGCCGATTGCTGAAAGTCAGGTTTCGTCTGTAAAAACCTCTCAAATTTCCGCATTTCTCTTTTCTTCTTGAGACATCTTGAGGTCTCTGTGAAAGACGCACTTTTGTCAAGTAAAGTCAGTAGCATAGAATTACTAACTCTTGTACCTAGCTTTCATAAAACATTTCCTTATCACAGAGCGGCGAGGTTTTCAGTTCTTTGCAAAATGCCTCCAAGTCGAATTCTCTCCAATTTTTGGAGATAACGTATTTGAACTCCAATTTCGGAGGATCGAAGGCAAACGCGTATGTGACGAGACGATGATCTGATAGTCCAATGTCAGTAAAGTGAGTTCTATTCGGGGAAAACCCGACTCAGGAAATTATAACATCAAGTGTACCTCCTGCATCATGAGTAGCTGAGTTCACCCACTGCTCGCATCTGAAGTCACACAGGATTTTGGTGAATTTTTTGGACATGGGATCAGTTTTCTTTCCAAGTGAATATTTACATTTCCTAAAAGGATAACATCGCAATTGTAGTTGGAGGTGCATTCTAGGCGAGATCTGAATTCGTTCAAAAAATTAGCAATCGGTGCGCACGACCCGGGACGGTAGATGGAGATTACGACGAGGGATGCACCATTAGCAGAAGCCCTGCAACTGACGAACTCAAATGTTTTATACACCTGACGTATCCCTATACTGTCTAAGCGAATATCATTTTGCGCTACAATTGCAACTCCCCCGTGATATGTAAAATAAATATTGGTTATATCAGTTTTAATGGGTCTTGTAGCTTCATATACCGAAAACCCGCTTGATCGAGAACATAGAATGTTATTCCCTTTCAAGTAATAAAACAGATGTATACCTCTATCTTCCAGGACCCTTTTGGTAGCGACAGCCACACCGCTGGACCCTGGAAAGACATTACTCTCTTAAATAAATAATTTAACAAATAAACCAAAGTTTGTGAACAATACATAGAATGTGAGTGCCTTTCAAGTAATGTAAAAAAGATGTATACCTTTATGACCTCTAAGGACGCTTTTGCCAGCAACAACTACACTGCGGGTTCTTGGGAAGACTTTCAACTCTGAAATAAATAATTTAACACATTAACCAAAGTTCATGAACAAAACATAGAATATAATTCCCTTTCAAATAATAAAGACGGATGTATACCTCCATCTCCTTGGACCCTTTTGGAAACAACACCTACACCGCTGGGCCCTGGGAAGACATTAAGCTCTGAAATAAATAATTTAACATATTAGCCAAAGTTCATGAACAAAACATAGAATATAATTCCCTTTCAAATAATAAAAACAGATGTATACCTCCATCTTCTAGGACCCTTTCGGCAGCGACAACCTTACTGCTGGGCCCTGGGAAGACATTAAGCTCTGAAATAAATAATTTAACACATTAACTAAAGTTACATTACGCTCTAAAAATAAATAAGTGAATAAATTAACTGAAGTTCGTGAACAAAACATAGAATGCTATTCCCTTTCAGGTAATAAAAACAGATGCGTACCTCCATCTTCTAGGACCTTTTTGGCAGCAACACCTACACCACTGGGCCCTGGGAAGTCATTAAACTCTGAAATAAATAATTTAACACATTAATTAAACAAAATAAAACAAACACTTAGTTTTAAACCACTTTATTTTTAGGTATATTCGTCGACCGGTTTCGATTGGACTCAATCTTCTTCAGGACAATAAAATATAATACTAAATTATAATACAGAGCAAGGTATAAGGTAAACATAAAAGAAAGAGAAAGTAGGTAGTAGAGGGAGAGAACATCAGAGACTGGTTGGTGGAGGGGGAGGGGTATGGAGAGGGGTTGGGGGAGGACCAAAGGAAGGGTGGGGGTTACGGGTTAGGTTGGAGCAAGGAAACAACTTTAAAATCAGGCTGTTGGTTAGTTCTATCTGTTTATTTAAAATTTGGGAATTATTTTTCGTTGATTTAGAAATTTCCAAAGCTTCTAAGTTATTCAGGAGTATTCCTATTTTATTTTTATGAATTATTTGGACTCCCGTATTTTTATTAAATGTGTGGTTAGTATTGATTAAATGTTCGGCAAATTCTGAGAAACCTGTGTTTGTTAAGCACCTGATATGTTCTTTAACTCTAATATTTATATTTCGCGTGGTTTTACCTATATAGGTTGCTGGGCAATCGTTGCAATTTAGTCTATAGATGCCAGAGTGGCTTAATTGATCCTCTTTGTCTTTAGAATTAATTCAAATTTTTGCTAAGTTATTGTTAGTATAGAAGGCCGGCCTTATTTCTGAAGGAAGTTTAGATATGCAAAGGGAAGACAATTTACTTATATACAAAATTCTACGCCATTGGGTGGCAGCATTATTATTATTAATAGTTGGGAGGGCATTATATAGGAATTTATTTGTTGTGATTCGGCGAAGTTTTTTTGAGAGGATTTTATCAATTAGATCGGAGTCATATCCGTTGTTGATGGCTATTTGTTTAATTGTAAGTAGTTCATTAGAAAAATTATTATTAGATAAGGGGATAGTAACAAGCCGGTGAATCATACTGTGGAAAGAGGAGTGTTTGTGTGACATAGGGTGGTTGGAGGTATTATGTATTATAGTGTCGGTAAATGTAGGTTTTCTATAAATGTTGAAGCTAATTTTGTTGTTAATAATGGTTAAAGAGAGATCTAGAAAATTTAAGTTGGAGTTTATGCCTATCTCTAGTGTGAACTGGATTTTTGTGTGGAGGGAATTAAGGAGTGATAGGAAGGCATTGAGTTGACGGTCTGAGCCCGTCCAAATACAAATTATATCGACGAATATACCTCAAAATAAAGTGGTTTAAAACTAATTGTTTGTTTCATTTTGTATAATGTCAAGCCACAAAGTGTTTGCTTTCTTCGATACATTAATTAAAGTTCACGCACAAAACATAGAATATAATTCCCTTTCAAATAATAAAAACGGATGTATACCTCCATCTTCTAGGACCATATTGGCAGCGACAACCGTACTGCTGGGACCTGGGAAGACATTAAGCTCTGAAATAAATAATTTAACACATTCACTAAAGTTACATTACGCTCTAAAAATAAATAAGTGAATAAATTAACTGAAGTTCGTGAACAAAACATAGAATATTATTCCTTTTCAGGTAATAAAAACAGATGCGTACCTCCATCTTCTAGGACCTCTTTGGCAGCAACACCAACACCACTGGGCCATGGGAAGACATTAAGCTCTGAAATAAATAATTTAACACATTAATTTAAATAATTTAACACATTTCATTACTCACATTAGTCTAGTGTTGACGTATTTCTGTGCCAGCTTCAAAATATCAAAGAATAAACAAAACAACCAGTAGAGAATTAACTAAAAGTGGTCAATTTTATAAAACGAAGATTGCGCAAAAGGCCAGCGTAATTATTTTTCCCAAAAAGTGTGTTTTTTATCTCTCAAAGTAGATTTGTGCTTGGGAATTGTAACACAATTTTAATAATCTGTGACACAGTGACCATAAGATTATAGTTTTCAAGGAATCATTCACAATAAGATCTAAAGAGTTACGAAGGCGTGCACATTCAAGGAAAAAGTGTATATTTTTTATGTGAACTCTCGTATCAACTTCTAAAATGGTTACAAAATGCAGTGCCTGTGAAATCAACATTGAGGTTCCTTCAGACTTTATAACGTGTTCGATTTGTGATGATGGCTACCACATAATGTGTGCTGGAATAGGAGAAAACTCTCGCAGAGGTAAAAGTCAACAAAATTGGAGATGCAAAAAATGCTCTAAACCCCAAAAAGTGAATAAAATGAAAAGTGTTGGAAATACTTTGAGTGAATGCAATCAAGAACTGCCACCTTTTGAATTACAAGCAAAACAATATGCCAACTCACAGAAATCTACCTCCGCCCAATCTTTCACTAATGTAAACTCATCGAAATCAAACATAGATGGCGCTAGTCAACAATTAACAGTGGAATTATTAATAAATGAACTGGATTCTTTTAAGTCTGCAATGATCTCTCTTGTAGACAAGAAACTCGACATGTATGCTAAAAAATATGAAGAAATTTTAAAACAAAACAATGAACTGATTAAGGGGGAAGTATCATAAATAGCGCTAAACATCACTTTGTATTTACCTAGTAAAAGGAATACCACTAATAATTTATCTAAAAATTCTATAGGGGTAGTTAGAAAAATGTCTTATGTTACGAGTGAATTAAATTTTTTTATCGTAAACTTTTTTATTCTATATGAAATACACATTGCAACTTTACGTAAAACTTCAAAAATGCCTTCGCTGGAAGCAGAATAGCTCCTATCAGAGAGATTTTTTTTTTAAATCCATCGGTAATCTCAAAGTAAATATGATACAGGTAATTTTAAATAAATAAAAAACACTTTAACATATATGGATTTTTGTTGTGATTCAATTAAACTTCCCGAATATTTCAATTATTTTCCGTCATACAAAATCCTATGGATGAAATCATTATCCATGGCTTGACCGAACACCGCCAGTCACTGTCAGTCTCGAGGTGAATTCAGAAGTGAGAGCACGCTTATTTTGTTTACTCTCCAGTCCTCGGCCAACTTTCAAATTTCTAATAGGAATCCATAGGAGATTGGTGCTATAGCCAAGGGGTAAGTGGAAATTAAATATTATTTATTATCTTATATATAATTTGAAACTTGTTTTACGGTCTTAATTTTTTTTTACCTTTTTCAGGTACCAATATGTAAATAATAAAGAGGCACATACATGGGAAATAATAAAGGGACTTGCGCGTACAGCGCCTTAAGAAAGAGACCGCTCCACTGGAGGAAAAGAAGAATAAGGTTTGTCAAAATACATCATTCCGATGGACACGTTTTCTACAAATTTTTACCGACTTCGATAGAAGTCGGTAAAACGGAGTAGGTGGTGACTTGAACTCGGATCTAATTTCAAAATGCATTATTTCGGCATCAATCATAAATTTCTCCAGTTCTCTACCGATTTAGTTCAAAATCGGGATAAGGGAGTTTGGATGTGCACTGAACTCGGATCTAATGTCAAAATGCATAATTTCAGCATCCATCTTGGATTTCTTCAGTTCTCTACCGATTTAGTTCAAAATCGGGATTAGGGAGTTTAGGTGTGCATTGAACTCGGATCTAATGTCAAAATGCATAATTTCAGTATCCATCTTGGATTTCTTCAGTTCTCTGCCGATTTAGTTCAAAATCGGGATAAGGGAGTTTGGATGTGCATTGAACTCGGATCTACGTCAAAAAACATAATGTTGGCATCCATTTTGAATTTCTCGAGTTTTCTACTGATTTGGTTCAAAATCGGGATTAAGGAGTTTGGATGTGCACTGAACTCGGATCTTATGTCATAACTTCAGCATCCAGCTTGAATTTCTTGAGTTTTCTGCCGATTTGGTGCAAAATCTGGATTACGGAGTTTGGAGATGGACTTTGCGAGACTAGTGTGAAGGTGCTCTCAACGATTCTAGCGATTCCTTTCAAACTGTCGCTAAGATTTTTTCTTAGTTTATGTACTTCATTCTACTTTTTTTGTATATCTAAGTTAATATTGTAAAATATATTCTTTCCCGAGTACGAAAAAAAAAAAACATTGAAATAAATTTTCGAATTACATTCATGATTTACAAATAAACTTTTTTTCCATTTCTATCGCACTTAATATATAATCAAAAAATATTTGTCGTAACTTAATTTTACGTTTTCCCTTTTTTCACACCCATTGCTTTCTGGTAATATTATATTAAAAAAACAGTTATTGTCATTACACAAACCATACAATCAAATTTATGAACCAAATATCTTTTCCAAGTCAAAACACGATTAGATTATATGTGACTTTGAGTAAAAAACTGAGACGTCAAAAAAGGTCCAGGGCGTAAAAGATGTGACTGTATATCCATTATTTTGCTAATATGATTTTTATTCTGTGAAGTTGTATCCATTATTTAGTAAATAAATATAAATTTTATAAAGCACGTGTAGTTTTATTTCGTATTTTATCAAAATGCTGACTGATTTATCAAAACCGTGTCAATCATCCCCCTATCTACTCAAAAGACGCAGGTGTTGGTTTTGAAACCGCATCTGTTCTGGCGGACGACGGATTCGTTTACAAGTAGCAATAATACCTAACTGTACTGAAGTCGAGATTTGATACCGTCCCCTTAAGTCACTTCAATATATTTCGGACCAACAAGAAGAGCTAAAAAATCGAGTCACTGTTTTAGAGACATCACACGAAAAAGTGAACGCGGAACTTATTGATTTAAAAAATCAGAATTTTAGTTTATCTAACACAATCGATAAACAAGACGATAGAATTGATAAACTGGAATACTTGAACCAATCATGTAATATCGAGATGAGGGGCATTCCGGAATCCAACGCAAATAACAATATGGAAGTGCTCTTTAAAATATCAAAAATTATCAATTTCGAGGACGCAACAGAAAACGTGCATTCGGCAATCAAAAAAATGTACAGGACGGGGCCGAAAATCTTAGAAAAAGTCCTAGGTCCATCATTGCAACATTTTATAACAATCAAGCAAGGGATAATTTTCTATACAAATTGAAAACATACCTAAAAGCCACAACACCCAGCAGCAATAAATTAAACACATACGATTTAGGATTATCGCAAGATGCCAAAAGAATTTATATATCAGATCATCTAACACAAAAAGGTAAATTTTTATTAGCGCAAACAAAACAAATCACATCTTTTCAGGGCTATTAGAAATATTCTCTGCATTAAAGACATGAAAAGAATTTACTTTGCCATGTGTAATTCCTTATTAGATTATGCTTCCTTAGGTTGGGGAGGTTGTACTAAAACAATACTTGATTCCTTAGCAAAAGCTCAGAAATCACTTCTTAAAGTTATACTTAAAAAACCGTTCAGATACCCTAGTGATTCATTGTTTGAAGAGTTTGGTGTTCTAGATGCAAGGCAATTATATCATATTACATACCCAAAGAACGCGTCACCAATACACTTCCGTACTCCATTATCACGATACTAGACATGCTAAGAGGAACCCAGTTGTTCCTCCCACCACTTCTTCATCCTTAGCTCAAAGACAATTCTCATACTTAGGCCCTAAATCGCTTAATCTTATTCCCGATGCATGGAAATCAAAAAGTGCTAACATTCTCCGAAATCTGGTAAATAATTGGCTTCTGATCTTGGGGAGAGATGAATGCGAAAATATGCTAATTAACAGTCATTAAACTTGCTTTTCTTAAATGTCGTTTTTCGAACTACCCTGTATTTTATGTGTTTACCCATAGACATTAATCTCGAGAAACTAACTTCTAAAATTATTTTAGAAAATTGGCTCTCCACTCTAAACTCCACAGACGTAGACATTGCTTTTAATACCTTCTCTGAAACTCTCTTGCAACATATTGAGGATGTCACTGAAGAATCCCATGTGAATAATTCAAAAAATAAAAAAACTGAAACCATGGATAACAGAAGGCCTAATATTTGTATTAAAAAACGGGACAAGCTTTACAAAAACTTACTCAATAATCCAGACATTCAAGCCCAAATATTTTATAAAAGGTACAGAAATATATGTAATAATATCATTAAAACCACAAAAGAAAACTACTACAAAGAAAAACTGTCCAGAGTCGGTAATAATAACAAACAAATTTGGAATATCGTCAAAGAAATATCTAACACTGATCACCCAGTACAACCAATCAATAAATTAAACATCAACGGCCAAGACACCTCCCTAAATGACCATCCAGACACTGTGACCAATCACATAAATGAATACTTTTGCAATATCGGTAAAAATCTAGCATCAAAGATTTTAAATAAGACATCAACCGATGAAAATGCCCTTGCCGACATTATCAATCAATGTGCCAGTGAAACAGATAATATACTCACCTTAAACCCGACCAACTACGATGAAATTTCTCAAACTATTAGACAATTAAAGCCCTCTCATTCGTGCAATCATGACAAAATTTCCTCAACTATACTAAAAACAGTTGAACCCTTTATAATCCATCCATTAGTACATATCATTAACCTCAGTCTCACTAAAGGTGAATTCCCAAACAAACTCAAACTTCCCCTAGTTCAACCAATTTTTAAGTCCGGAAATCCTACTGACATAACAAACTACAGACCAATTTCTATATTATCATCACTATCAAAAATTATTGAAAAAATAGTAAAAAAAAAGACTTATCGACCATCTTACAAAATATAACATACTCTCGTCAAACCAGTATGGCTTTAGAGAAGGACTAAATACAGATTGAGCTATTTTAGAACTAACATCACATATAACACAAGCCTTAGACAAAGGTGATAAATGTTTGGCAGTATTTCTGGATTTAGCTAAGGCATTTGATACAGTATCTCATCCAATCCTTCTAGCCAAGCTCAAAAAAATCGGAATAAAGAATAAGGCATTTGATTGGTTCAAATCGTACCTCACAGACAGAAAGCAATGTGTTAAGCTACCATCGCATAAACCATCCCATTCAACTAGCATTAACTTTGGTGTGCCACAGGGCAGTGTACTCGGTCCCACACTTTTTCTCATTTATATCAATGACTTATGTAAACTATCTATTATTGATGGCAATATAATCACTTTCGCCGATGACACTGCCCTAGTACTAAAAAGTAAGACATGGGAAGAAACATTTCATAGAGCGGATCTAACATTGCAAATTATTAAACAGTGGTTGGATGATAATCTACTCACCCTAAACATAACTAAAACGAAATATATAACGTTTAGTCTTAATATTCCGAGTCAGCCTTCAATCAATCGTACACTAAAAATACATTCTTGTAGAGATAACTCTAGTTGTCTGTGCAATCCACTAGAACGAGTAGATTCCATTAAATATTTGGGTGTAATAATTGACAATAAACTACGATGGGAAGATCACGTAATAAATGTTACAAACCGTATACGGAAACTGGCATATATCTTCAGGTCATTACGAAATATTCTAAATAAAAATACACTAAAAACGGTATACTTTTCTTTTTGCCAATCAATTATATCTTACGGTATAGTAGTCTGGGGAGGATGCTCTAACACGATATTAGATCCATTAATTAAAGCTCAAAAATTGATAATGCGGACTATTTACAAAGTACACTTTATTCACCCCACGAAGGACTTATTTAACGACTTCAAAGTACTCAACATAAAATCCTTCGTCAAAAACATATCCGTCATATCCGTCATATACATATACGTCAAAAACATATCCTCCTACTATAAATTCAAACATACGAAAAAAAATATTTTTGAATCGACCCATAATACAAGATATTCCAACAAATCCAATTATAATATTCCCCCAATAAAAACCTCAATGGCACAAAGACAATTTAACTTTCTTGCTCCAAAACTATTCAATAATTTAACGTTAGAAATAAAATCAATAGCCAAATACGACAGTTTCAGGAAAGCGCTCGGGGATTTTTTGATGTGTGATTGTTATAGTGTTAGTAGCCTATTCCAAGTACTCAGATAGAGGTGTATATATTGTTTATATGCGTGAGGATGCGTCATATGGGTGTATGTATACATGTGTTGTTATATGTATATAGGTATGTCTGCTGCTATATACACATGTGTGCTTACATGCACACATATTAAAAATTATATATATAATTATGTACATTTTTACAATCTAATGCTAATTTACTTCTTTCTCCTTTCTAATTTCTATCTTCTACTTTTTATTACAATTTTTCCAAAATTTTAGCTTCATCTATAGTTACTAATTTCATATGTTTACACTAGATTTCATATTTCATACAAAGTAATTACACTCAATTGGTCACCATGAAACAGGCAGCCGCCTAGTATGGTGATTCATTATATCTACTTTATGTAAATTTCAAAACAATGTAACATGTATTAAATAAAAAAATAAAAATATTAGTAGACCTGCCCTAAGTAATTAAAAGCGTATTATTCCCCACTCCCCATACCGGTTCCATTGGAGCCGGCTGTGCTCGCGTATGGCCTCAAGTGAATTTAGAAAACGTGACGTCATCATTCTTGTGCGAACTATGGTCGAGGCATCATCGGTTCATTTTACGAAATAACACGGCAAAATGGTGAATTGTACTATGAAAACTTGTAAAAATAGATGTGAAAAAGAGAATAAACCCAATTGTTGTATTACATTCCATATATAAGCATTATTTTACTTTATTTTAAGCATATTCACATCGTATAATATGGATCGGTTGTAGAAACATATACTATCACATCGAGATACGTCTGAACACAAAGCTGGTTGGTTGCTGGGAAGTAAATTATGAACATTTATAAAAGTGTCTTATCTAAATACGTAAACGAAATATTCGACTCTGAAATTCGTCATTCGTCATTCTACCGTGGTAGTGTGTAGACGTGTTTATAGAAAGACAATACATTATTAGAGAATTGTCACATTTATCTAAGTTTTGCCGGGAGCGAGGTGTTCCGCGAGGCGGTCACAAGCTTAACCCATTATGGACGTGCTGTCGATAATAGAAAACATAAAATTAGAAATTTCAAATATTTCTACGGTAAAGGACTCGAAAGCTAAAAATAATCTGGAATTAAATATAAAACTATTAGAAGAAAAATGGACTCAGGAAAAAATATCTTTTCAAAACGAGATTGTTTGTCTGCAGTCAAAACTAATTGAAAAATTAGAAAAAAAAATCGAGAATACGAGCTATTTTGAAAAAAAAACATACGCAAGTTGTCTCAAAGTAATCCCGGAATCCAAATTCTCATTGATCATCAAAGGTGAAGATTCGAACATGACATCGGATGCTATTAAAGAACAAATCGTAAAGAAAATTAAAATAGCAAACTTGGGTATCGCAGTGAACGGAATACGAAAAGCCTCGCAAAATAAATTAATTATATCTTGTCCTTCAAAAGAACATGCAGAGAAATTGACAGATGAAATCAATAAAACCCTTAAAAAAAACATGGTTGCAGAGGAATTAAGAAAGAAAAATCCAAAAATATTCATAAGAAATCTTCAAGTAGATTTAACTGAAGAGGACATAATTGAGGCAATAAAAACACAAAACGATGGAATAAAAGATATCATGAATAGCGATACTAAAAACACGATTAAACTAATAAAAATGTTTAAACCAAAAAACCAAAATGGACTCACTAATTATATATTTGAAACCAGCGGAGCAGTAAGGTCTTACCTCATGGAAAAGGAAAAAATTAACATTGGTTTTAGCAGAGTACGAGTGGAAGATGCCAGCCCCTTGACGCAATGCTACCATTGTCTCAAATTTGGTCACACTGCATTAAAATGTTTTAATAAGGACAAACGTGCGACGTGTTTACATTGCGCAAAAGATCACGAATGGAAGGAATGCCCTAACAAAAACACTGAAGAAAAATGTAGTAACTGTGCACATCAGAACACCTTATTCAAGATGACCCTAAATACCAATCACAAAGCTAATAATACTAATTGTTCTTACTACAAAAAGATGATGCATATCGCTCAAAGTCGTATAGACTATGATTAGGTATGTATTATAATTCTAAAAAACAATTACAATGCTAATCACAATTTTTTCATTTTTTAACTTCATATTATCACTTTCATTTATGCATCGTAATGTATATAATTTATTGAGACATAAATATTTCATATCCTTGCCGAAAATTTTTGCCATTTATGTTACAATGCATTATCCCATTGCCACAGTGTTAAACGCTAGTATACTGAAATCTATGATTATATTGATGTTCGCGCACTCTTCGTGTATTCGTATGTGTAGAAAAAGTTCAATATGTAATTATTGTTGCCAATTAGTAAACCTACCTTGTTCTGTACAAAACTATAATCTAACCTGGAACATATCGGAAATACTAACTGCTATATTGTTATGTATCTATCGTATTTATATTTATAAATCCCAATACATGTTTATATATTATTGCTGCCAATTAAAATATTATTCTATATGGGTGACTTGAACTGTGATTTTGATTCAGCAGAAATAGATTATGAACGCACGTCAATTTTTGAAAACTGGGCTACAAAAAAACATGTGTTAGGAAATAATAAAATAACTGCCCTCAACTTAAATATACGATCTTTATCTAAATATTGGGACACTTTACTATTAATTGTTTCTAGCTCTTTGAGAAACATCGACTTAATTTCGCTATGCGAAACGTCTATTAATGAAAATAATATAAATCTTTATAAATTACCGGGATTTAATTCGTACCATTTTTGTCGAACAAAAAGATCGGGTGGCGGTATTATTGTGTACGTGAAAGATCACCTTACATTTGAAAAAATAAATATTATGACTAATAATTTTGAATGCGTTTACGGAACCATTTCAGTAAACAAACATATTCGCTTACATCTTTTAGCAATATATAGACCGCCTAATACAAAAAAAAAAATATTTCTTGATGAGCTGGAGACAATATTGGGAAATATTGATATAAAAGAATCCGTATTGGTTCTAGGTGATACGAATATTAACTTATTAAATGTACACGAACCCATAACTATGCAATATGAAAACCTCATGTCTCATTTTGGAATGACCAGATGTATAAATGATGTGACTAGAGAAGCGATATTGACTAATTATGTAACGGCTTCATGTTTAGACCATATCTATGTAAGAGTGAAGGAGACGACCGAAATCAGTTCATGCGTATGCGATTCAATAATAGCTGACCACTACCTAACTGCAGCTAGTATTAACTTCTGTTACTATGATAAATGTACCGTCGACAAATCGCACCAAGAGTATTACACTGCACTATCGGACAAAAGGATTGATTTATTGATCGAAATCACCGATTGGAATGCAATGTTAAAATTGTCTGAACCAAACATTATTTATGCAGAATTAAAATCGATTTTTAAAAATATTTATGAAAAAAGTACCTTTACAAAATTAAAAACAAAAAAATTTCGAAATAACCAAAAAACTTGGATGAATGACAGTCTCGCTGAAAGTATTCTAATACGAGATGCCATGTGGAAAAAGTGGAAAAACACGCCTAATAATAAAAAATATGAAATCTCTTTCAAAAAATATAGAAATAAACTTAATAAACAAATATTAAACACAAAAAAGGCATACTATAATAACAAATTTAATCACTGTTTCAAGAACATTAAAAAAACATGGAATGAAATTAATACAATTTTGGGTAGGAAAAATAAATCTGGTTGCGATGAAGTCTTATCTAAATATTTCCTAAAGTCACAATCTTCTGATGCAGTGGCAGAAAATTTTGCTAACTTTTTTGATGAAGGAGTTAATAAGTTGTTACATGAATGTGATTTCCGAGCGTCTAATCACTTGCAAGAATCCCTACCGCATTCAATGTACTTACCTAGAGCTAATGCTAAGCAAATTGAATATATTATCGGAGGTATGAAAAATTCAAAGTCACCGGGCATAGATCTAATTCGTATGTTTGATTTAAAAAAACATGTCAAATTACTTAGCCCTGTTATTGCTCACTTTATCAACAGAATAATCGATACCAGCCTCATCCCCGATGAATTAAAAAATAGCATTGTAAGACCTATTTTCAAAAATGGAGATCACTCCGAAATTAACAATTACAGGCCAATTTCTATTCTCCCGGCACTAGAAAAAATTTTAGAAAAATATATTTCGATAAATTTAGATAAATATTTGAATAATTTGAATATTATAGATGAATGCCAGTACGGGTTCCAGAAAAAAAAAAGTTGTGATAAATTGCTGGAAAAATTTTCTGATTTTATAAATTCTCAACTTAATTCTAAAAAACATGTACTGGTGCTTTTTATTGACTACTCAAAAGCTTTTGACACTCTCAGCCATATACAATTAATTAAGGTTCTTGAAAACATTGGAATCCGGGGTAAACTCCTCTCATTCTTTAAAAACTACTTAACTAATAGAAAAATGAACGTAAAGATTTTAAATGATATGAGTAAAGGAAGACATATTAAATCAGGAGTACCGCAAGGATCAATTTTAGGTCCAAAATTGTACATTATATATGTTATTGTTATGTCAAAACTCTTTAAAAAGGCCTTTAGATTCATTTTTGCTGACGATACTGCACTTGTAGTATCCAATGAAAATCCTATCATAGCTATTCAACAATTGCAAAGTGACTTTAACGAGCTACTTAAATGGGCTCATGATGTTGGTTTAATTATTAATGTTAAAAAAACAAAATGTATGTATGTAAAATCACCAAGCCTGGGAATATGGAATATACCCAAAATAATTGCTCATAATTCTGAATGTATTCATAGAAAAATTGAAAATATTTGCCACTGTGAAACAATTGACTTTACTAACGAATATACTTATCTGGGACTAATAGTAGACAATAAATTTAAATGGGATAAACAAGTGGCTAAAATCTGTAACCAGCTCCGATCTTTTGCAAGTAATTTTTATAAACTGAAATTTGTTTTGCCTCATTGTACTCTTAAAATAATTTATTTTTCTATGGTCGAATCCATACTCAGATATGGCATACGAACTTGGGGGCACTCAAGCAATATTTATATTAAATATATACAAAACTTACAAATTGCTATAATAAAAAAAATTGTACCACCGAATATCTACAGACAAAGAAGTAATCTAAAACTACTGTATGGTTCTGAGGGCCTACTTCCAATAAAGGGTCTTCTTTGGTACATTATTATAATGGATAATGAGGGAGATAGCAAATATAAAAAGCAACCGGTGCATAATCACACAACAAGATTCACTGAAAATAAGGGCCTCATTATTCCAAGAGTAACAAATAAGTATGGAAGCCGAACGCTTAAATATTTAATACCAGAGATTTTCAATAAATTTAATAATTATTTTAAACCTCAGAATAATGAGAGACCCTGCCCCAAAAACACTAAGCGTTGGCTAATAAGCGACGAATCAATGTATCTCTGAACATTATTATTGATGTATTCCTGAACATCTCAACGTACCTGCCTAAATAATTTGTATATAGGTAGGTACTTTGATATATATTATTTTGTGATATTGTTTATTGTATAATTTTGTGTCATACATGTATTAAAAATTAAAAATGTTTTATATATATTATTTGTAGAACCTACAGACAAGCCGTCATGTGTGACAGCTTTGTGGGACTGCATATACCTGTATCTTTAAAAATTTATAATAAATAAAAAAAAAAAAAAAAAAAAAAAAAAAAAAAAAATAGAAGAAATTTATCTTGCCGAATTTGGACTTCGCAAATTTGTTCATAACGTGGCGAGTAATTTGCGCTCCCATGTAAAAATGTCTATTCATTCAAAAGCAGATTTTACTTTTAAGAACTAAATGTTGATATTATAATGCGAGATGCCTATTTACTGTCAGATTGATTTATTGACGAATCACAGTCAGCTTTCCTCTCTGCGTCCCGCAACTCTTGTTTTAACCCCTCGTCCTTAACTTCTCGTCTATTATATTCATATGTCTGTGTGTTTACCATTGTAAATTCAAAATCTGCTTATAACCTTTCTTCACATATTTTTATTTTATTTTTCCTTGTTTTAGTTTCTCAACTCTCTTTTAAATTTTAAATATTAATTTCATCTTAATAAAAAGTAAAATTTCATTTTGATAAACTCACATGTCAATAATTTTTTACTATATTGCTATTTTTGAATTATCATATTTGAATATTCTTTTAGTCTATTCTCTACGTTCATATTATTTAAAATATATAGTTATCAACTTCTTATATCAACCAAGAAAACTTTTCATATTACATATTTATAAAGTGCAATAACTAAGTAAAAGTCAATACACTAGACTAAACAAGAATCGCATTTAATAAATCTGCCTATATCTGACTGTCCTAAAACAGGTAATCTCCTAGTTGGACAGCCAAAGATCACTGTAATATGTAATATGTAATGTTTTTTAAAAATTAATAAATAATTAAAGTTCACGAACAAAACATAGAATATAATTCCCTTTCAAGTAATAAAAACAGATGTATACCTCCATCTTCTAGAACCCTTTTGTCACCAATAACCACACCGCTGGGCTCTGGGGAGACGTCAAGCTCTGAAATAAATAATTTAACATATTAGCCAAAGTTCATGAACAAAGCATATAATATAATTCCCTTTCAAGTAATAAAAACAGATGTATACCTCCATCTCCTAGGACCCTTTCGGCAGCGACAACCTTACTGCTGGGCCCTGGGAAGACATTAAGCTCTGAAATAAATAATTTAACACATTAACTAAAGTTACATTACGCTCTAAAAATAAATAAGTGAATAAATTAACTGAAGTTCGTGAACAAAACATAGAATGTTATTCCCTTTCAGGTAATAAAAACAGATGCGTACCTCCATCTTCTAGGACCTTTTCGGCAGCAACACCTACACCACTGGGCCCTGGGAAGACATTAAGCTCTGAAATAAATAATTTATCACATTAACTAAAGTTACATTACGCTCTAAAAATAAATAACTGAATAAGTTCATGAACAAAACATCAATAACTCAATAACATATATATATAATACGAGGGTGGGTCCATAAGTCCTTAGAAAGGCCGACAGGTGGCGCGACTAGTACTGTAAGCGGTTTGTTTTCATGCTACTACCGATTCAGTATGCTGCGAAGTTTCAAGCAGATTGGTCGGGTTGTCGTGTGTTTCTCGTACATTTAAAAAAAAAAATTTTGCTTGTTTACAAAAATGGAGAAAATTGAGTTTAGAGCTGTTATTAAACATTTTAATATAAAAGGGTTAACAGCAAAGGAAATAAAAAATGAGTTGGATTTAGTTCACGGCACATCTGCTCCTTCACTTGCAACTATTTATAACTGGTTAAATGAATTTAAACGTGGTCGTACATCAACAAGGGATGAACCACGCTCAGGACGTCCTGTAGAGGTGACTACACCAGAAATGATCAATAAAATCCACGATATGGTGTTAAGTGACCGAAGATTAAAGTTGAGTGAGATAATTGAGGTTACAGGGATCTCAAAAGGTAGCGTCATTTCTATTTTACATGACAAATTGGGCATGAAAAAAATTTCTGCAAGATGGGTGCCGCGTTTGCTCACAGTCGACAATAAACGCAATAGGGTGGTGGCCTCTAAAGCCCTGTTGTCGCTCATGCAACTCAATCCGGATGAATTTTTTCGTCGCTTTGTGACTGTAGATGAAACATGGACACACCACTATACTCCCGAGACGAAAGAACAGTCAAAGCAGTGGATTGCGAAAGGCGAACCATGTCCAAAGAAGGCGAAAACCGTAAAATCAGCTGGTAAGGTTATGGCTACTGTATTTTGGGATGCACGTGGAATTATTTTCGTTGACTATTTGGAAAAAGGAAAAACAATAACAGGGGATTATTATGCATCTTTATTGGACCAGCTAAAAAAACAAAATTGAAGAAAAACGGCCTCATTTAAACAGGAAAAAAATCCTCTTTCATCAGGACAATGCCCGTGTTCACACATGTTTACGATCAATGGCTAAAATTGAAGAATTGAAGTTCGAATTGGTCGACCACCCACCGTATTCGCCAGATTTAGCCCCCAGTGACTTTTTCCTTTTCCCAAACTTTAATAAATGGCTAAGTGGACAACGTTTTTTTTCAAATGAAGAAGTCATCGATCGGACAAATGCTTATTTTGAGGACCTTCCGAAAACTTATTTTTCTGAAGGTTTAAAAAAAATTGAGAAACGTCTAACCAAGTGTATTGAGCTCCAAGGAGATTATGTTGAGAAATAAAAAAAAAAAATAATAAAAATACAAACTGTTTTAATGCTTTTTTCTAAGGACTTATTGACCCACCCTTGTATCTATATATAATATCTATATATATAACATCAATCAATAACTTTTACCCGAATCAAAAATCCCATTAAATATCAATATAGCATCAACAACAATGTCCTAAAAAGAGTCAAACAAATTAAGGACCTTGGTATATTATTTGACAGTAAATTAACTTTTGTTCCTCATATAAATGAAATAACCAACAAGGCCATGAAATGCCTGGGGTTCATTCTGAGGACGATAAAAGAATTTAAAACAATTAATTCCTTCAAATTGCTTTATACTGGGTTGGTAAGAAGTAATTTGGAGTACAACTCAACAATCTGGGCTCCATATTATAAGACTCATCAGCAAAAAATCGAATGAGTACAACATAAGTTTCTAAGGTTTATTAATTACAAACTTGGAATACCAATCGAAGAACTTAATTATACATGTCTAATGGAATTACTAAACCTAAGCGATTTAACTACAAGACGCACAGTGAGTGACTTAGTTTGCCTTTTCAACATATCTAATGGCAACCTGGACGCCCTCGATTTAAGGAGCTTAATTAATTTGCGTATACCTACCCGTGATACCCGTTTAAATGCTCTATATTTTGTTACCAAATCTGCCAATAATTACTTCGTAAACTCTCCAATTCAAAGGCTTCATACACTTGGAAACAAATATAGTTCAATCGATGTCTATCATTTCCAATCGGTTTCCAAATTTAAAACCAAAATATTAGAACTTTTAAAATAAAACAATAAAAATCTAGCTATTGCACCTCTTATTGAATTATTTCCTCAAGATTGACAAAACAGGCTTATACCTACAAACTATCATGTTTAGATTTGCTTTTTGCTTGGTTTTATATGTCTAATGGTGAATGTTATATTATTGCTTTACTATTCTTTATTTATAATTTGCACAATATTTTTTTTTAATATAAACTATGTAAAATGGCTGACCCATCGCCCTCGATTTAGAAGGCCACTACAACCAGTCAAACGCAGTATATTTGTTAACAATACTGCCAATAATAATTATTTCATTAGCTTTCTTACTCAAAGGCCTCATACACGTGTCGTATTGTATCATGTTACTGCTGCCACTACCTAGCATTTACATATAAACTTTACATTTCTTATTAACTAATTTAAGTCTGTATAACTTAGGAGTAGGAATATTCTTATTTTTGTACTATTTACTTGCTGTTATAATATGTCAAATGGATATGGTTATATGTATTTTTACTATTACTTTTGTGAATTTGCAATCTTCAGAATATTATTTTTTTATTAACTATGTATGTAAAAGTCCAATGGGCGTATAAATAAATAAAAATAAAAAAAATAAAAATATAATGTTATTCCCTTTCAGGTAATAAAAACAGATGCGTACCTCCATCTTCTAGGACCTCTCTGGCAGCAACACCTACACCACTGGGCCCTGGGAAGACATTAAGCTCTGAAATAAATAATTTAACAAATTAACTGAAATTTGTGAGCAAAACATAGAATATAATTCCCTTTTAAGTAATTTATTTATTGTTTGAAACATTTACAGAGTGTTAACAATTATTACATTTATATTATTTGCGTGGGAATGTGCACAGATATTAACACCCCAATTAAAAATGTTCACAGCATGCGTAAACAAGGTTTAGTTGATATTAGGCGGAGATGCTAGTAGTGAAAGAAAAAAAAAACATAAATAATAATAATTAAAAAGAAATATAAAACATGAATATTAAATATGAAATATAAAATATAGTAAATGTACAGAGTAAGGATAAGAAAAAAAAAGTAAAGAAAATAATGAAGCAATTATATCTCTTAACTGTTCTCCATAACATATCATGGTAGAAGATTGTTAATTTGTTTTTAATAAAAACAGATGTATACCTCCATCTTCTAGGGCCGTTTTAGCAGCAACAGCTACATCGCTGAGCCCTGTGGAGACCTTATGCTCTGAAATAAATAATTTAACAAATTAACTGAAGTTTGTGAGCAAAACATAGAATATTATTCCCTTTTAAGTAATAAAAACAGATTTATACCTCCATCTTCTAGGACCCCTTTGCCAGCAACACCTACACCATTGGGCCCTGGGAGGTCATTAAGCTCTGAAATAAATAATTGAATAAATTAGCTGAAGTTGGTGAACAAAACATAGAATATTATTCCCTTTCAAGTAATAAAAATACCTCCATCTTCTAGGTCCCCTTTGGCAGCAACAGCTGCACTTCTGGGCTCTGAGAACAATTGCTCTGAAATAAATATATTACACATTAACCAAAGTTTGTAAACAAAGAATATTATTACCTTTCACCTATTGTGCTGGAGGTTCTGTTGGCGAAAGAAACAGATTTAAAACTTATTCAACTTCTTCTGCAAGGATTTGCAACAAAATCCTACATTAATGACTTTAAGGAGGTTCAAGTCGTCAGCAAACAGCAGTATTTGTAGATCATGGAAAATGTTGGTTAAAGTAATGAATGAGGTAGGTCGATGCAATCGAAGAGATTAGGCACTTTTAATGTTCCCACTGCAACGGCACGGCGAGGGCAATGGCACGGCGACTGCAATGTTACGGCGAAGAGAACAGCAAGAGGTGTTTCATTTCTTTAGGGGAAGGATCAATAACTCCAGAAACATCCTCATCATCGAATCCCGCCAGACCTCAGGATCGAGCATCGAAAAACATTGGAGAAAAATATTGGCCCCCATAATTATCGCTCCGATGATAAGCTTACAAGATATTTAAATGTTTTATGTTAACACTCTCCATTCTATATAGTTCCTTTTACTTTTTCTTATATTTTATTTGCTCTATCAAACTTACATTTTAAATTATTTGTACTTAATTGTATCTCTGTATATAACATTGTAGTTATATTTTATGGATTGTGTGGGATTGCACTAACCTCCCCACATTCTGGAATAAACAATTATTTATTTATTTTAATACGTTGAGGGAGATGTATGATAATGTTTGTATTTTTCCTATGGGGGAAGCAGACATACATCATTTGTCCCACTATTATTTAGTTTGTAAGAAAGAGATGCAGCATTATTGTGATAAATAACCTACGTTTTACGAGTTTTTGTTCCGTTGCCACTCTGTCACCGTGGTAATATTAATAAATGCCAAATTATACTTTGTTTCATATAATCGTGATCTTGTATGGTATCACAATAAGTACTGAAGGATCCTGGAGGAACACGGTTAGGGTTTAAAAAAGAAAATAATTCAATTATTGACTAATAAAGTACAGGCGAAATCACACATTAGAAACATTGTAAGAACAAAGAGAGATTCGCACCCATATTCTCGTCACAATAACGGGTCCATTTCAATAAGGAATAATTTTTCCTGATGAAGAAACTATTAGCTTTGAAATGTGTCCACCCTTTTTGATTAAAACGGTGGTGTCTACAAAGATATTTATTTTTTTAAATTTAAATCACACCACAAAGTGACTTTGGAATTATTGAACAAGCATATAATAAATATATATTTATTTATAAGCAATAATTATTCACCTGAAATACCCATACAAATTGAAAATAATCTTCCGACAAGAATAAAAGCCGCTGACAGGAATAAGATAGTTGTTTTCAGGTGGAAAAAAAAAAGAATAAAAGCCACCAACGGGAATAAAATAGTTGTTTTCAGGTGGAAAAAAAAGTAATAATCAATAATATTGTTGAATGAAAAATACTAGTACATACACAATTATTTGGTAGGTTTGTAATAAGCCGACTTAGCTTAGTAGTTAGAGCAGCTGACCGGTAATCAGAAGCCTGCGAGTTCAATTACTTATTCTTTCACAGAAGATTTTTTCAATTTCAATGGGTATTTTAAGTGAATAATTATTGCTTATAATAATTTGTAATATACATACATATATTGAATTTGTTAACAAATCATAGATTATTATTCCCTTTCGAGGTCCTGGTGTCGAGAACACCATATGTAAACTTAATCAAGTTCTCCAGCACGGATCTGTGATAAACGGCAGTATTTGTACATCATGGAAAGTGATGGTTAAACCATTTTTTAAAACTAAAACAAACATATCTGGTTTACAATTTGAAAATCTCCTACTACCACCACACAGTAAGTGGAAAATGTTGCGGTAATTATTCCCGATCCCAAATATTTACCAATGTTGCTTGTGTCGCAAGCCGAGGAATTGGTGGGACCCAGACGCGATGCCAACTCGGCCACTGACCACGAGTTTATTACTGAAAAACGAATAGGGTAGGTAGATGCAATTTAGGATTTATACCTCGATTGATGTAATCATGGTCTTCTAGGGCATCACAATACGCACCGAAGGAGGGGTCTAAAAAGAAGAGAAAAAAAAACAATTACTGGCCAATGAATTACTAAAGTGCAGTTGCACATTAGGAACATTGTTAGAACAAACAAGGGGAGATTCGTACCTGTATTTTCGTCACAATAACGAGGCCTATATTTGATGATTGGAGGAAGAGATTCCGTATGTTTTCCTATGCCAGGGAGATTAAGCGTTGGCAACGAGTCCTTTTTCAATGAGTGATTTTTTGAATGTTTGCTTCTGCTATCAAAATGACAGCCACAAACTCTAGCACTACTTGCTAGAATCGGATCTTCAATAAAATCATATCTGCCAATTCTCCATGACCATTCCAGAAACAGAGCCTGCTTATCTAGGTAGTTCGGATACTTATGTCGGGTCGAATATTGGTCTACACAGCCCTTGACACTACACGGTATTACCTCTTTTCCTCGAAGAAGAAGTTTAGCTAGCAACATTTTAAATAGGTGCAAGAAAATTCAAACTATCCGCGTCTGCTCACAAAATCTACGTTTGAAAATTTCTGATCACTTCTTCAAGTTCAATACTTCAGTGGTGTATTGTCGTTTCCGTTTATCGCTGTGCTCATCCCAAGGTTCCTAGAATGCCTCTCTTTCTGTTACACGAGTGGCTTATAGTAAAGAGCGAGAGATCAAACCATCAATCCATTAACAAAATACAGCCACAACCATAGATATACCACTCAAGCCACTACAGTTTTTTTTCCATGGTGAAATGACAATGTGCTTCAAGGTAAGACCAGTGATGCCATACCGCGAAAATGAAAATCGGTAGATTAGTGACAAAAATCGATTTATATATTATTAAGGCTGGCCGCATACATACGTTTTCCGTATTCGATTTCCGAATTCGTTTTCCGTATTCGGACATCCGAATGCACGGAATCAGTAGAAAATACATTAACTGCCGCACACGTTCGTTTTAGTTCCGAACGGAACAAATTCCTTACGCACGTTCCGAATGCAAGCCGGCGCGTTCGGAGAAACCTAATGGAAAAAACCTAATGACGTCATGTGGAACGCAGCTCTTGCATACATTTTGTTTGTGTCGACGGAAACGTTCGGAAATTTCCTGTCAGTAATTCAGTGTTGCCAACGAGTCTTGACCTAATATCGCCGTTTCTCATACATAAGGTAGCGTAAAGTAGCCGAATTTGCTGTTAGGTGGGACATGTTTAAAATTGATTTTTTTACGTGAAAATAAAAAATTCGTTCGGGGGTGGCTAGAGAATTTCAAAAAAATAAAATTTGTCCCCATAAAATAAAAAAAATCATGAGGGGTGGCTAGAGAATTTCAAGAAAATATAAAATTTGTCCCCAGAAAAATAAATTTCATGGGGGGGGGGTGGCTAGAGAATTTCGGGACATGTTTAAAATTGATGTTTTTGAAGTAGCTTAATTGGCGACCAGTCGCCTTTTAGATTTTTTCGGCGCCGATTCTCGCTTTGAGTAGCCTAAATGGCGATATATCGCCCTTGTTGGCAACACTGGTTCTGACGTTTATACATTCCGAATGAAGAAAAACGAACGTTTGCGCTAGTCTCACGGAATTCCGAATACGGAAAACAAATTCGGAAATTGAATACGGAAAACGTATGTATGCGGCCAGCCTTATGTTTAGAGTTCCTAAACATGAGTTTACTGACTAACTTAATGACGAAATAGATTATCTGAAGATGCTTTCCATGGATGATAAAAATCGGTTGAAATGATATGCCCCAATTTTTTACTTGGAATAGAATTCAAAAATTTTGATAGGGAAATTCAAAAACTTCGATAAATTTTCTGTGGATTTTCAAAACGATAGTAGATTTTAAAAAATTTCGACACTATTCAAAAAATTTCGATAGATTTTAAAAAAATACAGGAGATTTTCAGAAAATTTATGTTGATTTTCACATAATTCCGATGATTTTCTGCGAGTATCGGTAGATTTTTGCCGAAATCGGTAGATCTACCGAAAATTAGGTAAGTATTAGCGATGGGAACAATCAATGATTTACTGGATCTTTTTGACCATCGAAGTATTACAATTTGTTGTCATGGACAAATCGATGCTGTCAAAAATCACTCGAAATCACAGTCCGAGACAGTCGTTTTGAAACGTCATCGACAAGGAATCGATTCTGTCTAAAATTATCACACAGTCCGAGACAATCGTTTGAAAATCATTCGAAACCACAGCCGTCACATCATCGGTCGGGATTCACTCGAAAACTTAAATCGATTCCCAACTCCGAATCAAAATGAGAAACGTCAAAAATATCTCGGATTGCTTGACAAACGAGATATTATTCCCGTGGTACATTGTGTTACGTACTACCTAATATTTGATATCTACTGGGAACTGGAATTACGTAGTTATTCTTTGCTAATAGTCAAATGTCTAATTATGATATTATTTATCAACCGAAGAAGCTACGATTGTATGAAAAATTCATTCATATTTTAGGTTTGCCCTTGCACTGTGCAAAAAATGGCATTCTGACATATAATAATTTGGGAAGGTTTTTAATAAAAATAAATTGACCATTTTTATAGTACCGTTTTAGTGAAAAATAGCCTCAAATAGTTTAACATTATTATAATAATATTACGATAGCAAATAGTTTAACATTATTATAATAATATTACGATCATTACTATAGATACGCCACTCAGATATTACGTTGCTGTCTGCAAGTAAATAATAAACAGTAATTAATTGACATTAAATAATAAACAGTTAACAGTAATTGGCAGTATGAAACACTGGTTTAGACTATTTTTTGTAAAAGCAGTACTTACCTACCAAAATGTTGCCATACCAATGTACGATAACTTGTATATGTGCCCCCCAAACACCTTCAAAAATCTGCCTCTGTCCGCAGCTACTGCTCCCGCTAAACTCCGAGCAGTTAAATCGATTAATCACTCGATTCATTTGATTTTTCGATTAAAATATTTCGATCATATTAACGTTTCGATCCTGCCCATCACTAGCACTCGATAACACGGGGCTAGTTTACGAGCTGCTAGTCGACGAGTCTATAATACCCCATTCTCACAGGGCGATTTTAGTTGATCAAGTCGAAGTTGAATGACACTTGAAAGCTAATCGACAAGTGTGAACAGCCTTTCAACAGAGTTTTTTTTGTACATGAGTACCTAAGTCTTATTTCTAAGTAGGTACATTTCACAGATTTTATTTTATTGCAGACATTCGCAAAATACATTTCTAATGAGTAATTGTAAATACATAATATAGTTGCGCGTTAGGTTTTAAAATTGAATAGCCTTAAATGTGTACCCTTCACCCCCCTTTGCCCCTTGTCCCCTTTCCGTGATCCGGGCCAGAGACAAGGAGTATTGTTATCAGTTGTTATCGTTGCATCTTACCCGCGAACATTTCGTGTCATATTGAAACCCGCATATGTTTGAACTCGGCTGTGATTATTTTGGAGCACAATCGTCCAGTGAAACATTTTTACCCGCCGCAGTGAATGTCACTGTGTTTTTGTTTTGTGTTAAGTGTTAATGTTAATTGTATGCAAACTGATAAGAGAAAAAAACCAGCGGCTTAAGGAGAACGAGACCAGGGTAAGTCTTTGGCCTTTCCTACTCATTTTCCTCTTGCAAAACACTAAGGCAATTCAATTCGTTCGTTTTTGTTTGTCTTAGTCTATATCGCATCCGCAATACCGCAACCCCCCGCACAATTGCGTACGAAAGATTTCCGCACAACCATCAAATTGGTCCTTCGAGCCGGATTATATTGTATTACTTTCGTCCGCAATTGCAATCTATAATCATTATTTGTACCAAAATCATGGCATTTGCATTATAAATGAGTTAAAATTTAGTTCGTCAAATAGCTATATTAAAAACGAATTACATTTAATTCCTCGTGGCAAATTATAGGTTGACAATAATTTAATCGTGTATGTAGGTACCTGGTTTAACGCAAGGAATCGTATTATGTAAGTAGGTACTTGTATTCAATACTGAATTCTAATAATACGAGTACATACTTCGCTAGCGTTAAGTACGTAGGTATGTATTAACGACCGCTAATAATAGTTAGTAAACAAAAATAATAATTCAGTTGTTATTGAGTTTAATTTGGAAACACTTATCAGAAGAATTGTTTACTTTGATCAATTACGCTAGCGTTAATTAAATTATAGCGTTATTTAAATTATAATTAATTATTTGGGTTAATTATTTATTGCTAAATACATAATGGCCACTAAAGAAAAAAAGTTGAGATTACTGACGGCTCAGCGAGATGCGTTAGATGCACGTCTTACTAAGTTATTTGAACTATCAAATAAAATTTCCGACTTGAGTATTCTAGAGGAGTTTCTTTCGTTAGTTGAAACTCTAGACTTGACTAGAAGTAAGTATGAGGACATATCTCAACAAATAAATATATTAAATTTGGAAATCGATTCAAACTTTGAACCTGATTTTGAAAGATGGTTCAAGTTCGACCAGAGGCGGATTAACTGTTGAGAGCGCCCTAGGCAAGCACCTCATCGGCGCCCCTCTAGCGACCACATATTATAAATTCAAGTACCTAAAGTAGCCGAATTTGTAGTTAGGTGGGTTTTACGTGAAAATAAAAATTTCGTGGGAGGGGGGGGGGGTGGCTAGAGAATTTCAAGAAAATAAAATTTGTCCCGAAAAAAAAAATTCATAGGGGGGGGGGGGGTGGCTAGAGAATTGTTTAAAATTGATGTTTTTACGTGAAAATTATGTTTTTAACTTGACTCTGAAGTAGCCCGACCAGTCGCCTTTGAGATTTTTTCAGCGCCGATTCTCGTTCTGAGTAGCCTAAATGGCGATATATCGCCCTCGTTGGCAACACTGCCAGCTATCTTTTTTTTACATACCAAGTTTCATCACAATCGGTTCAGTAGTTTTTTTTCATGAAGAAGTAACATATACCTATACAAACACACACATATACACTTTCGCAGTTATAATATTAATAGGGATAATTAATAAAACATAAAAAATTTAAATGATCAATTATTTATGTAAAGGAATAAGTACTCACTAATAAGTACCTACCTAGAAAGGCCTAGGATCCCTTTGTGTTTAAATTACGACTTTTATTTTATGCACTTTTCAAATGTCACTTATGTGTTGTTGTGCCAGACAGAAGTGTATGACACACAAGACTGTAAATAGGGCCGGTGATCCCAATCCGTGGAGGCAGAAGGCGTCGTCCTTCAGTGGCGTCGGGGCGTAGAGCGGGGCGTCTCTGTAGCCGTTGTAGCTGGTCCGATGCTGATACTCGTCCTTGCTGTAGAATCCGGGTCTGGTCGTAGGGGCAGAGAGGTCCGGGGTGAGGCGAGGGTCAGAAGAAGAAGAGAAGGCGAGTAGAGTCAGAAGTCGGAGCGAGGTAGAAGGCAGAGCAGAGAGAAGTGTAGAGCTGGTGGAGGTTGCTGGCTATCTGCCTTTCCAAGGGACTGTTGCCCGTTTTATAGGACCCCGGCGGCCTTCGCTGGCCGAGCGACGTTCACACGGGCCCGCTTTCTCTTTGATTCCTGGAATCGAGGCCCGTGTTTGTGACGTGCCCGCGGCCCGCCGCCGGGTTGGCTACCGCCTCTCGGCCGGTAATTTGGGGCTCGTGGTCGAACGCGACCACGGCCTCTCTTTGTTCAGGCACGATCCTCAGAATCGCGCTTGTGGAACGTTCTGACGGCGAATCACCTCGCACGCCACGACGGCGCACGGCCCCTTGCTTCGGGCCGGGGCCGAACGTTCCCTCTCGTATAAGCACGACTCTAATAATCGTGCCCGAATTAAATGCTCTCATGATTTTACCAGCTCTAACAGTACTTCTCTGCCCGTATACCTCTATCCAAGCTCCGACGTTTCATTTATTGATTACTTTTTACATTTTCATACATAGTTACATTTACATTTCAGTTACATACATTTTATACATTTCTTAATTTAGGATTTATTTTTATTCTATAATTCTATATTCTCTAAATTTATTTTATAATTCTAACGTGGGTGACTGCGGCCGAACCCGGAGCAGTACGTCCGTTACAGTTGTCTTGGTTACACTTAAACAGCATTTATTTATGAACAGCATTGTGTACTCGCTATGTGGCTGACTGAGTGACTAATAAAAATAATGTAATTTTTTAATATAAAAAAGGACGACAAATAAACTTTAAATGTCGTTTCTTTGTACTTCAGAGCAACGCATTGTTTTATTTGTCTTATAAAACGATATTTTTAGTGAAGAAAAATGGAAAAGTTACGATTCACATTTACAGTGTTAGCAGCATTGGGTGGAAAAACCGGTGTGAACTGCATAACTTCAATCGAGTCACCCGATGAACATTTATTTGATATTCCTGATGATTTGAAACTTGCAAGAAAACACACTGCCATAACAACTACGGACGTTTTTACTAAAATTCAGAATTCTCTAAAGAAAAAACATCAAACACGGAAAATATTTATTAACCGGTATTTCAATGGAAGATGCTCCAAGGAACTAGCATCATTGATCCCCTCGGCACCGGTGCATAGTCGGGAAACACACCAAACGCGCGCCCAACATATGTACACGGTTGACATTTGTCATGTGACAAATGTCAAACGGGTTGCTTCTACGACTCGTTATTGTGTTCAACAGCTCGGCTGTGGAACGATTTGCCGGGCTCTGTGTTTCCTCCTTCCTACAACATGGGTCTCTTCAAGACCCACGTTTACTCCTTCCTCTCCTCAAAAAGACCCTCCACACAGCATCTTCAAAAATGACAGAGGCCCTGAGGGAAATTATTTTCCTCAGAGCCTCTTGTGTTGGGTTAATGTAAAAAAAATATAGGAATTACCTTAACTTTTGAGTTTTAACTTTAAGTTTTAATTTTAACTAAATTTGAGGAAAATTTACTTAGATGAAGGTGGGAATTTACAATTTGGTGAACAATACCTGGACGAAATTAAACATGATACGAGACTTTCTGAAAATAATAATAGTAAGGGTAGTGAAAATAAAAATCTAGGAAAAACAGCAGAAAGATTTTTACTCGAAAAGTTTTCAGGAAAAACATCAAGTGTTAACCAATGGATCAATGATTTATTTATTTATTGTTTGAAACACTTACAGAGTGTTAACTTATTAAATTATTACATTAATATTATTGCGTGGGAATGTGCACAGATATTAACACTCCAATTAAAAATGTTCACAGCATGCGTAAACAAGGTTCAGTTGTTACTAGGCGAAGATGCTAGTAGTGAGAAAAAACAGAAATAATAATAATCAAAAAGAAATATAAAACATGAATATAAAACATGAATATAAAACACGAATATAAAACATGAAATATAAAATATAGTGAGTGTACAGAGAAAGATGAGGAAGAAAAAAATGAGAATTATAAAGCTAATAACTGTTATTAACAAATTATAACTGTTCTCCATGACATATTATGGTAGAAGATTGTTAATTTGTTTTTTAAAATGTGCGAGACTGTTTGCGAATATATTTATAAGGTCGCATTCAACTGTGTTGTACAGACGACACATTCGAGACAGTGGATTGAAGTATGCAATATTGTTATTAATTATTTCAATATGGAATATATTTTGACTCCTTAAATTAGGTTATTGTCTATTAGGAACTTTAATATGTATATATTTTTTTAACCTTACTTATTCACATTTCTTTGTACATATAATGTATAATAGAAAATAGTATATAATAACATAATATAAAATAACAAATTGTATGTAATAACATAATAAGAAAACAAGAAATGAAAACCCACTAAGGCACTGCCTGAGTGTGGGTAATATTAAAACAAAATATTATATTTCCAAGTACCCAAAGTACAAAATAGACTTAAAAAAAATAGTATAAAAAGTTAGTATTACAAAGGTAGAATAAGTGAAAAGGGTTTTTTCAGCTATTATAAAAATATGACAGACAGAAAACAGACAGATTTAGAGTTTTTTTTTTTTTTTTTAGTTATTATAAAAAATAAATAAACAGAAAACATATTGTACTACAGTAAAGAAAGTTACAGAAAGTGAAAAAAATTTATCTTCATATATTCTCTTACTCAATGAAAAATCTGCATTTTGATTTTGATTAAATCCATTAATTGCAATGTATTCTTGTGTTTCGTTATTGATATCCCACTTGACTGGGTCACATCCCACGATAAACAGTCTATTTTGCGACTGCCTCACAACTTCTACGGCTGACGGAGTAGGCAGCATGGACAAATCGTGTTGTTTAGAACTAGTAGGAATTTCACATTGAATAGACTCGGTAGAAGACGCACTGTGAATTGCGTTAGAAAATTCCGAATCATCACTTTTTAATTTAGAAAAAAATGTCTCAATATGTTTCGTATGCTTTATAATATTTTGATTTTTTTCTTCTTTTTCCTTAGCCTTCCTTTTATAAGCTGCACCACTAGGTTTCTTCTTCAATTCACTCATTATTTGGGTAATGAACTAAAACGCAATGTACTAATTAATTCACACAAATACCGCTGCGAGTACGTAATCAATAGAAGCGCGCGTAACCGGCGACATCCAAGCTGAAAGTGATGAGTGTGACTGTCACCCCGTCATCCGTTCGGAAGTCCGGTGCCGGCCGCTTAGCCCCTGCCCCCGCTGCGCCCTTTGCCCTGCAATCTAGCAACGCCCGCGAACGAATCCACGAGCGAGCGGTCTTCTATTAAAAAATCATGCGATGGAGGCATGGAGGAATAATCAAGAAGGCGAGTATGCTTTGGAAGCTCTGCATCTCTACAGAAGTAAATAATCTTTTATATTGTGTAAGCAGGTGCATACTTACTTACAAAATTAAGTTTATATATATTTTTTTTTTAATTCTAGGGGCGCCCGCCGGCGCCCCTTTGTAACTGGCGCCCCTAGGCACGTGCCTACTTTGCCTTAGGGTTAATCCGCCACTGAGTTCGACGATATGTACGGACATATCAAAAGAAAAATATCGTTAAATCGGGAAAACACTTCGCGGGTGGTTAGTGAACAGAAAAAATGTAGTGTAAAACTCCCACCGATTGAATTGGCATATTTCGATGGGGAAATAAAAAATTGGCCCATATTTTATTCAAGTTTTATTAACACCGTACACAATAACGATACACTTTCGAATTCAGAAAAGTTATATTATTTGTTGGGAAAAATTAGTAACCGTGTTAAATCAACGTTCGCCGGGATCATTTTATCGCCGGAAAATTACGAAATTATTTTTAACTCGTTGATCGATAAATATAACGACAAAAGAGTAATATCTTCTGCATACATCGATCAAATTTTGGATTTTAAATCCTTTGCTGTTGCAAATATTAATAATCTGGAATCCTTCATTGATCATTTTGCGTCAGCTGTGGCAGCCGTTAAAAATGTAAATTTAGATAATTTGTGTGACTTTATTTTCTTACACATTGCATTGAAAAAACTTGATATGGACTCGGTGAAAGGATTCGAAACATACAATCGGGAAAATGAATTCCCCTCGTTTGAAGACTTGGTGAAATTTGTGCGTGAACAAGTTAAGATCTTGCAAAGAACCGGTTCTTCAAGGAAATCGGGGGAAAATAAAAGTGAAACGTTAAAACGGTCACAAAGATCGACGCAAGCCTATATGAGTGCTGGTAGTGAGGAAAATCGTCAGCCTATTAAATGTTTACTTTGCAATAATCTATCGCATGGAAATTTGTTTAAATGTTCAGAATTTAAAAAATTGACTGTAAGGGAACGGTTCAATTTTATCAAAAGCAAGGGATTCTGTTTTAGGTGCCTTAGTGATAGACATAAGGCTAGGACTTGCAATTCAAATCAAAATTGTCATAAGTGTAATGACAAGTTTCATCATACAATGTTACATTTTGAAGAACAGGGTGCATCACACAAGGGGCAGTCAGACTCTCAAAATGCCCAAAGAATTGAAAACCAGAAAGCTGATCAATTGAATGATCCAAAACCGGGCTGCTCCAATTCTGATGTAGCTTTGTGTACTTTTTCAACTGTTCGATCTCATAATCTAAAGACTCATTGTACTGTATTGCTGGCTACCGCACGAGTGGGAATAATAGACGCACAGGGAAATGAACATCTCGTTAGGTGTTTATTGGACAGCGCATCTCAGAGCAATTTTATTACTCGGGATTGTTGTAGAAAATTAGGATTTTTTGAATATCAACGCCCGTCTGGTTCCACCGTTAAGGGTATTGGAGGATCGTCTAAGCCCATTACAGGCTCCATACAGACCGAAATTTACTCTCGTTTCAATCGAGCAATAAATTATAACATTACTTCATTGATTGTGAATAAAGTTACAGAGCGCTTACCTACCGCCAAAGTTGATGTACCTTCATTGTCATATTTGAATGACTTACCGTTGGCGGATGAGTCATATGGAGAACCAGGAGAAATTGACATGTTGCTAGGAGCCCAGCTCTTCCCGCATCTCCTGTTGTCAAAAAGGGTTCAAGACCCTTTTCAGAGGCATAATCTGCATGCTTTAGAAACAGTTCTAGGATACGTTATTTTGGGATCAGCACCAACTCGGGTTGAGGATAATGTTAGCGTATCTTGTTGTGCCATGCTAGAAGAACCAGATGATATTTGTCTCAAAAGATTTTGGGAATTAGAAGAGGTAAACGTACCGTCTATTAAAAGTCCTGAAGATCGTGAATGTGAGGAAATATATCAAAGAACAACCACAAGAGACCCTGAAAATGGAAGATATATAGTAACTTTGCCATTTAAAGGGGATGTTTCAACCCTTGGGGATTCATTTGCAATGGCAAAGAAACGTTTTTTATGCCTTGAACGTAAATTGGAAGCCTCTCCAAAATTAAGAGAAGCTTATAATAATATTATCAATGAATATTTAGAGAAGGATTATTTGACTCTCAGCACTTCAAATGAAGGAAATGAGATGCCTTCATACATAATTCCGCACCATGGATTTGTACGAGAGGATAAAATCACGACCAGTTTGAGAATAGTCCTGGACGCTAGCGCAAAAACAAGCACTTCCGTGTCATTGAATAATATTTTATATAGTGGGGAAAATTTACAGGGAAATTTATTTAATATAATTATGAATTTTCGTGTATTCCCAATAGCTCTTTCAGCTGATATACGCAAAATGTTTTTGTGTATAGGAGTGAAAGATAGTGATCGGAGATATCAACGAATCTTGTATCGCTTCTCGCCCAGCGAAGATATTAAAACTTATGAGTTTAACCGCGTTTGTTTTGGTCTTACATCCAGCCCATTTCAAGCTTTACGCACTATCAGGCAATTGGCCTCCGATGAAGGAGAAGCTTTTCCTGAGGCTAAGAAAATTATTGAAGAATTTTTATATATGGATGATTTTGTATATAGTATGGAAACTGAAGAGGGTGCAAAGGAAACGTCCTCTCAGTTAATCGCATTATTGAAGACTGGCCAATTTGACCTTGTCAAGTGGACCAGCAATTTGCAAGATGTTCTGGAATCTATTCCAGATTCGCATCGCTTATCAGCGATAAAGGAATTTGATGAAATAAGCATGCATAAAATATTGGGCTTATACTGGTCACCAAATTCCGATTTATTCTCGTTCGTCACTTCTACACCTAAAACAGGTTGTACAAAACGAAATATATTGTCTTGTGTCGCGAAAATATGGGATATTATGGGCTTCATCGCGCCTGTCGTTTTATATGCCAAGCTTTTAATTAAACAATTGTGGCTACACAAATGCGATTGGGATGATGAGCCTCCTGACGATATTGTAAGGATATGGACGCAATTCTGTGAGAAACTTTCCTCACTAAATAGAATACAAATTCCGCGCCATACTGGCATCACGTCCAGTAGCATCGTAACCATTGTTGGTTTCGCAGATGCCAGCGAAAAGGCATATGGAGGTATAGTGTATTTCCATGTCCAAAATCATGAAGCAATTTCAGTACATGTTGCTTGTGCAAAATCGAAGGTTTCTCCTGTGAAAATTGTTTCTCTCGCACGATTAGAACTTTGCACTGCATTAATACTTGCAAAACTAATGCATAACGTAGTAGAAACCTTAGAAAAACGCTTGAAAATTGAAAATATATACGCATTTACTGATTCCACTGTAGCACTTTGTTGGATTCAGTCTTCTCCGTACCGTTGGGGGACATTCGTGGCTAATAGAGTTGCTAAAATTCAATCTGAATTATCGGCTACTTGTTTTAATCATATAGCAGGCACAGATAATCCCGCTGATTGTCTGTCACGAGGGCTTACCCCCAATCAAATTTTAGATCACCCGCTATGGTTTCATGGCCCACCGTGGATGAAATTTAGGCCTGATCGGTGGCCCATTACCACATTTGATGTTACTATGGTGACAGAACTACCCGAACAGAAGTCTATTTCGTTAGTAATGACTTCTGGTTTAGAAGAATATGATATTCTTACCCTGTCAAAGCGCTTTTCCTCGTGGAATAAATTATTACGATGTTTGGTTTACGTATTTCGTTTTCTTACGGTGTTGCCATATCGAAAATATATAAGTGGGTCAGATTTAGAGTTCGTTGAGCTTAAAATATTGCGCGAAATACAACGAGCGTACTTTCCCGGGGAATTGATAAATCTACAACAAGGAAAGACGTGTAAACCCGTATTTCAACGTTTGAGACCGTTCTTGAATGACGGAATCATAAGGTTGGGAGGTCGTTTAGTTAATTCGGATTTAAATTATGATCAAAAGCACCCCATAGTTCTCCCGCGAAAGGATCACGTTTTAAATTTGTTGGTTGATCATTATTATAAAATTCATTGTCACTCGGGTCCCGCATTATTAATGTCTATTTTGAGGCAAAAATATTGGATACTGTCAGCCCGTAGTTTAATTCGAAATCGAGTACATAAATGCAATTCGTGTTTTCGGCTACGCCCTAAAACAATTGCACCTTTAATGGCGGATCATAGAGATTGTCGTGTCATTCAGTCTATAAAACCATTTACGCATGTGGGTATAGACTTTGCCGGGCCTTTAAGGGTAACCGTATCACGCGGACGTGGAATTCGTTCTCAAAAGGCGTATATTTGCTTATTTGTGTGTTTGACAACAAGAGCTATACACCTTGAATTGGCATCAAGTTTGAGCACCGAATGTTTTCTGAACGCATTCAAACGATTTCTTTCTAGGCGTGGTCCTGTGTCAAATTTATACTCAGACAACGGAACTAACTTTGTAGGAGCCAAGAGAAAATTGAATGAATTGCACGCATTT
The DNA here is from genome assembly GCF_061612785.1 of Hesperophylax consimilis. NCBI lineage: Eukaryota > Metazoa > Arthropoda > Insecta > Trichoptera > Limnephilidae > Hesperophylax > Hesperophylax consimilis. Next base: position 25,427,805 of record NC_142856.1, on the reverse strand, counting down.
TCGTCATCTTCACATTTTGGTGAAGAATTCGCAAGTATTTTGGCCAATAATAGAATAAGCTGGCATTTGAATGCGCCAATAGCACCCCACTTTGGAGGAAATTGGGAATCCAATATTAAAAGTATGAAGACTCATCTTTTTCGGGTAATAGGAGATCAGATTCTATCGTTTGAAGAGGCAACTACAGTACTTGCACAAGTAGAAACCATTCTGAATACGAGGCCATCGTGTAGAACGCTCTCTTCAGACCCCTCCGAGCCCCTTGCGTTAACGCCAGCTCACTTCTTGACAACAACTCCCTTAAAACACCTGCCCGCCATGGAAATCGAGAAGGATAATTTGAACCTTCTATCGCGTCATGATTTACTCGATAAATTAATTCAATCATTCTGGAAGCGATGGAGATTAGATTACTTGCATACTTTGCAAGTACGTCCAAAATGGAATACTCCTACTAATCCAGTAAAGGTCGGCTTAGTAGTAATAGTGGGAACTGAAAACGCCCCACCATTACATTGGCCGTTAGCTATTATTGATGAAGTTTTCCCCGCAAAGGATGGAGTAATTCGTGTTGCTCGTGTCAGAACAGTGCTGGGATCTTATATTCGCCCAGTAATACGGCTATACCCTTTGCCAACTCAATAGTAGTCTAGTAGCATTAGGTTTAGTCAATGTAGGTTAGGAAATTTAGGATAACTGTAGGTTATGTTAATTTGTTTATATGATAAATGCCATGACAATGCGGTTTTAAAAGGGGTGATTTCGCACCCTTTCAAGGCGGGGGGGTTTTAAAATTGAATAGCCTTAAATGTGTACCCTTCACCCCCCTTTGCCCCTTGTCCCCATTCCGTGATCCGGGCCAGAGACAAGGAGTATTGTTATCAGTTGTTATCGTTGCATCTTACCCGCGAACATTTCGTGTCATATTGAAACCCGCATATGTTTGAACTCGGCTGTGATTATTTTGGAGCACAATCGTCCAGTGAAACATTTTTACCCGCCGCAGTGAATGTCACTGTGTTTTTGTTTTGTGTTAAGTGTTAATGTTAATTGTATGCAAACTGATAAGACAAAAAAACCAGCGGCTTAAGGAGAACGAGACCAGGGTAAGTCTTTGGCCTTTCCTACTCATTTTCCTCTTGCAAAACACTAAGGCAATTCAATTCGTTCGTTTTTGTTTGTCTTAGTCTATATCGCATCCGCAATACCGCAACCCCCCGCACAATTGCGTACGAAAGATTTCCGCACAACCATAATATATCTAATGCACCTCACTAAAAACAAATTACATTTACATTAAGGTGTTCAAAGGTACATGGATTGATCATTTATTAACCACAGCTTTATGATTTTAGGGCAGGGTCTCTCATTATTTACAAATTATTAGTTTTTATTTAGATTTTTTTGTTATTCGTTTTTGGGGTGTTATGCCGTGTTGCGCTAACTCCTTCTTTAGCCAACGTTTCGGACAGCATTGCAGTGTCCATCATCAGGGCAGATGTGTTATTTTGAAACATTTGAAACATTTTGTCGAAACTTTGGCTAAAGAAGGAGTTAGCGCAACACGGCACAACACCCCAGAAACAAATAACAAAAATACTTTTGGCCGTGAAAATCTTAAATCATTTTTATTTAGTTTGTTGAAGATCACAGGTACCAAGTATTCAAGAGTACGGCCTCCATACTTATTTAAAATTCGAGGAGTTTTTAGCCCGTTTCCTTCTGTAAGTCTTGTGTTGTGCCCGTGTACCAGTGGTTTTTTGTACAAGCTTTCTCCCGCATTGTCCATAATAGTAATATACCAGAGGAGACCTTTTATTGGAAGTAGGCTCTCTGCACCGTACAGTATTTTGAGATTTTTTCTTTGTTTATAAATGTTTGGTGTGACTATTTTTTTATTATTGCAGTTTGCAAATTTTGTACATATTTAATATAAATACTGATAGTGTGCCCCCACGTTCTTATTCCATATCTAAGAATAGATTCAACCATAGAAAAATATATAAGTTTAAGTGTACAATGGGGCAGTAAAAATTTTAATTTATAAAAATTACTCGCTATAGATCGGAGCTGATTACATATTTTATCTACATGTTTATCCCATTTAAATTTATTGTCAACTGTGTCATACGTATCCAGACCTCCAGAATATTTCAAGAGAATTCATACTTACGCCAAAATCACAAGAACACTCAAACCCCGAAACCGCTTGATACCGTGTCGCCGACACATTTGGAAATCTTTACATCAAAATAACTCAATCAAATGATGTATTATATGTGATTAATCAAGATAATTACATAGCAATATAATAGCAGAACCTGAAACACATCTAAAAATAACCATCCACCACCTCACTCGGAGCTAGCAACCTACGAAGTGACCTCCGCCTAGGAAGCAACCCAGTATTTACGTGGACCCCCCTCTCTACTACCCGGAAGAAATTCCATGATGGCCGCCGAACTTTCAACCAATCACAGCACGGCATATCTCTTTGAGGTTCTTATCAAACACTGATAACGAAATTCAATGCAACTATTTGTGATAACATCAAGCTCAATTTACAGGAAAATTATGGAAGATTCAACCACGGAATAAATATCAACATGAAGAAATAATTATATGCTAATATAATGACATAAAAATCATACCTAAATATGTTTGTTACTCTTTGGGAAATGTTCAAACCAAAGATATTTAACTTCAAACCCAATATGAAAATTTGTATAATTTATTAAACAATAAATAAACGAGACTGGGGGAGATGGTTTTGGTAGATTGAACTGACTTGGTTAAAGGTATCATATTAAAATATAACTTTCCTCTCAACAAGACAATTGCAGAGAGGAAAAATACCTAACCACTTTACTCCTCACGAAAGAGGATAGAACGCCTCCGAGAGGGTTCGATTTGAAAACGTTCTATAAATAGAGAACCGAATTCCATACAAAGTCAGTTCAACAACTACCTCTGAAAGAGAATCCTCTCTCCTGAAGAACCATCTCCAAGTCTCCAAAGTCTCAAGAAATATTTTCAAGTGTTTTATTCAGTAGTAAATTCAGTTTTTGCCAGTAATAAATTCTTTTCGTCAGTTCAGATCTGGAAATAAATTCCTCTCTGATCGTGGCTTTAAACTCTACCACAAAACCTCTACAGCATCTACCAAGACTGAAAACGCTGAAAAGTGTACCCAGCTACCTTCGTATCTACAGTCATTGTACGGACGGTATATTGTCTCGTACAGTCAACTATTATGCCCAAATAAGTATATTCATTTGTAAATTCAATAGATTCACAAAGGCAAATGTTATCAATTTTTCTATGTATACATTCAAAATTATGTGTAGTTAGTTTGGGTATATTCCACATTTTCAAGCTAGGTGATCTTATGTACATGCATTTGGTTTTTTTAACATTAATAATTAGTCCCACATCATGAGACCATTTAAGTAGTTCATTGAAATCGGTTTGCAATTCTTTAATAGCTGTTTCAGGGTTTTCATTGGATACTACAAGTGCGGTATCGTCTGCAAAAATTAATCTACGAACTTCGTAATTAATAAAGTTTTTGTTTCATCACTTTCCATGACTTTATATAACTTTTTTAAAATGTGATGATTTATCCGGTCACCACCTACAGTATAAGGCTATAAGGTATAGCACGAAGAGAGTGGTATATTTATGAGCACGAGCCACGAATATACACATTTTTGACTTGAATGACGCATGTGCAAACTTCCTTGTTGCAATCTGACAGATTGTATGTACTGATGTACCGATTACTGGTGATAACGACCCGTCTATTTTGGCAAATAGCGCAAATAAAACCCAATGATTCAAATTTATGAAGTTAACTGTTTTGTGGGAAGAAGTTTAGATACCTTTTCTACATATAATATTGTCGAATTTCGTTTTTATATCGTTGGTTTCAGTAATTGAAAATGATGAAAAAACTCATGGAAAGTGATGAAACAAAAACTTTATTATCTGGGTTAAGTGGGTTAGGTTAGGTTAGGTTAAAAAAATAAAAATTCTCATCACTTTTTAAAAGTGTGTTGAATTGTCACTGTGTTGAGTTATCATGGAACCACTGTAGGTAATAGGCATTTAAATCGCTTGACAAACGGAATCTAGATACATTCGATTTCAAGCACAAAACTGGTTTTTATTTATTTTGTAAATAATTTTATCATTGCAACAATAACATTTGGCTGTCATCAGTTGTTTTGTTTTGCTCTATCTAAAATTAATTTTTTACCATTCTTTTTTGTTTTCTGGCAAAAAAAAAGTGTAGTGTGTTGTGCCTTGAGGTTTCTTCTCCCTCCTGATCTTCCAGGAGTCACTTTTCGCTGCTGATTTCCAGATATTTATAAAATTTTTTACTTCTGTCATTTTTCATACTATTATTGTAGTTGTTTACTGTTGTGAATAATGGAGGAAGATTTCCCTCCTGGACCCCCTACAAAGCCCCCAGATCCCTCTCCAGACCCCCCAGACGGGGAAAATGTAGAAATTTCTGACAGTGATTCTGTCATCTTGACTTCTACCAAAAAAAGGAAATTTACTCCTTCTTCCCCAATAAAACTTGACTCGCCTTCGACTTCACTGTCCCCACCAGCACTTTCTCAACTTCCTCCAACAAACTTTTATTCTCCTCATTCCCGTGGCCCATTCATAGCATACGCCCAAAAAACTGAGCAAGGAAAAACCATCCACCCTCTTGAATTTGGCAAATTCCTATCAAATAGCAAGAATCTTTCAATCAAACCTGGAGGTGTAAAAGCCGAGGGTCGCTTCCGAATCTCCGTCGAATTCCTCTCAGGGCCAGCTGCCAACAGTTTCATCAAAAATATCTTCATTTCATCTAATTCAAAGTTCAAGGCATATATCCCTACTTTCAATGTCACTCGCATGGGCCTGGTCAGAGGTATCTCGACCGATCTGTCCATCGAAGAAATTCTATCTTCACTTTCAACCCCCCAACACATTGGCAATCCCATAAAAGCCAGGAGGCTAAATTACAAGGACTCCTCTGAGGGTATAATTACCTGGAAGCCCTCCCAATCTGTTGTTATCACCTTTGAAGGTCAATCTCTTCCCTCCCATATATATTTATTCTTCAACTCATTACCAGTTGAAATGTATACATATCCCACCACTCAATGTTTCAATTGCTGCCGTTTTGGTCATACCAAAGCTGCATGCAGATCTCAACCCAGATGTTTTAAATGTGGAGAAAACCACGCAGCTGACCAATGTCCTTCTTCCTCCTCACCTAAATGTTTTAACTGCTCAGGCTCACATACAGCTATCAACACATCTTGCCCAGAACAATCTCGCCAAAAAAATATTAAAATTTCTATGGCCTCTCAGAACTTGTCTTTTCTGCAGGCTTCTAAATTATTCCCGCCTGTCAAAAAATCATTTGCTGAGGCTTTATCCAGCAACTCCTCATCCAACCCTCTTCCCTCCACTACAACAACTTCTTCTCGTTCAACTAAATTCACATACAAAAACGCTATCTCTAAACCGGCTCCTGGATACGATCAGCAACAACACAACTCACTGCTCTTAAATCCCAATGGTTCACCTCTTTCAAATGCCACAAATGGGTGTGCAAATAATTATAATCCGTCCTCAATGAACTCTCTTAAACTTTCTGAAAAACTCTCCCAAGACAATTCTTCATTTATCCAAACTCTTATTATTCTTCTAATTGACCTTATTTCTTCTCAAACTAATCTACCGTCCAACGCTGCTACTATTATTTCCACATTAAAATCATTTATTCAAAATGGCTCTTCAGGATGTCAGAATACTTCAGTGGAATAGCCGAAGTGCTATTTCTAACAAATCTGATCTCCTTAACCTATTAAATTCCAACTTTATTTCTTTGGCTGCTATCTCGGAGACTTGGTTTACTCCATCCACCCACTTTAATGTGGGAGGGTATTCCTGTCTCCGCGACGACCGCCCGGAAGGTTCGGGCGGTGGTGCTGCCCTTTTTATTAAAAAATCCATATCATTTTCCCCAATAAATAATATCAAACCCCCCAATGCTGACTTCCAAATGGTTGCAGCTAAAATAAAGGACACATCCTTTATTTCAGTCTATCTTCCCCCAACAGCCCACTTTAATAAACAAATTTGGTTGCAAATTGTAAGTCAACTAAGCCCTCCTTTCTTTATATTAGGCGATTTTAATGCCCACTCCTCCGTCTGGGGTTCTGCTTTCTCCGACCGTGATGGTCGAAGTGTGATGGATTTCCTAGATCAATCCAACCTTTTCCTTTTGAATGACGGATCTCCTACTAGGATCTCACGCCCCAGCACAAACCCCAGTGCAGTGGATCTCTCGATATGTTCTACTAGTCTGGCTTCTCTCTCCTCGTGGGTGGTGTCCCCCGACCCTTGCTCCAGTGATCATTTCCCGATCACCATTACTTATCAAACTTCTTTCCAATCGGACAAGTCTCATATTTCGACAAAGATTAAAACGAAACACACCAGATGGGATGAATTTAACTCTCATATGAACAAGTTCCTACTAAATTTACCCGCCACCGATATATTTTCCGTCAAAGATAACTATAATAACTTCAAATCAATGCTCATAACTGCAATAAATAAATCAAATCCTCCCCCTAAAACTAAATCTCTCAAAAAACTCCCTCCAACTCCCTGGTGGGATGAGGAATGTTCCAAAGTAGTAAGAATTCGGAAAGCTAAATCTCTTTCCTATCGTTACAATATGACTATGGAGAACTATCTAATATACAAAAACGCTGAATCCAATGCCAAAAGGGTATTGAGGTCAAAAAAAAGATCCGGGTGGTACAACTTCTGCAGTTCAGTATCTCCGAACACTCCAATTTCGGAAGTTTGGTCTATGATCCGAAGATTTCGATCCTCCTTCAGTTCACCATCTCCTCGAGCGTCTCATTCTAAATGGATAGATGAATTCTTGGACAAAATTGCCCCCCCTTCTGTACCTAACTTAGATGAAATAACGCCCATCTATAATACTCCTATGTCTAATCATTGGCTAGACTCTCCATTCACCTTAATTGAGCTAAAAAATTGTTTATCAACAGTCAAGGACTCATCTCCAGGCAGAGATGGTATACCTTACAGCATAATCAAAAATAGTAATGAGAATGTTCTAAACCACTTCTTATGCATCTTAAATAAAATCTTCCTGACTGGTATAATGCCTGATGACTGGAGTTGTCAAATAATCATCCCTATTTTAAAAACAAACAAATCACCAAATTCTGGATCCAACTACAGGCCAATCGCTCTTTCATCCACCCTCAGTAAACTTTATGAAAAATTAATTAAAAACCGATTAGAATTTTTTGTCGAGAGTAAACAGCTTCTCTCTCCATCTCAATTTGGATTTAGGAAAAAAAAATCCACTCAGGATAACCTTGCCATCATCAGCACTGATATTAATTTATCAATTTCTAAACAGGAAGTTTGTCTTGCCGTCTTTATAGATATAGAAGGCGCCTTTGACAATGTTTCCATCCCAATCCTGAAAAAAAAACTTCTAGGCCTTGGCCTTCCCCCCATGTTTGTCCAATCAATTATTAATCTATTTCTAGATAGAAAAATTTTCATTGAACTTCCAGATATTTCTCCTCAAAGTAGGTCTATTTGGAAGGGTTTACCACAAGGCGATGTATTGTCCCCCTTACTGTATAATATATACACATATGATATGCATGTCACTATTCCCCCACAAATAAAAATTATCGAGTTCGCAGATGACATAGCTTTCTTCTTATCATCCAAAATCATCCCTCTTGCCGTCAAATATCTTAACGAAGCCATGAATGCCCTTTGCACATGGCTCACGTTACATGGTCTTGAACTTTCAATCCAAAAGACTCAGTATGTCACCTTCTCAAACCGCCATAAAAACCCCCCCGTTCAAATTTTATTTAAAAATTCTCCAATCTCCAACGCTTCTGAAGTAAAATTTTTGGGAGTAACATTTGATAGGAAACTTAAATGGTCTTCCCATATTAATAATTTAGTTACTAAATGCGAAAAAATTTTAAATATCATCAGATCATTATCTGGCGTTTGGTGGGGAGCTCACCCTACTTGCATTAAGTTGCTTTACAATGCACTTATTCGAAGCCATCTCGACTATGCATGCCCACTTTTTAGTACTGCCTCAAAAAATGTACTTAATAAATTAGACAAAATTCAATCTAAATCTTTGCGAATAATAACTGGAGCGATGCAATCGTCACCCATCAATTCCCTTCAAGTAGAATGTTCTGATCCTCCTCTTTATTTAAGGCGTCAACTATTTGCTGACAAATTTGTTCTTAAATGTTTAAATTCTAAATGTCATCAGGTTATCCCCCAGCGTCTCGTTGTTCATTGACTCAAACCATTCATCTACAATCAGAGCTTCAACTAAACCTATTCCTGACATCTGTAAAAATTTTAAGTCTCTCTCAGAGCTCCACATCATCCAAAATGATCTACTTCCCTTATACAAACTAAAATATAGTCACGTCACCCTATCCCCAACAATATTAGAAGGGATCGGAATCTTTAAAAGTCATTCCAATCTCCCGGCCCGAACTGTCAATAATATGTTCAATGACATTATTTTATCTAAATGGCCCAACTTTTCTCTTTTATTTACTGATGGATCCAAATCTCCCGACTCTCCTAACTGTGGTATAGGTATTAACGTTTACCACAATAATTCTAATGATAGAATATTTCATTCAATTTCAAATCAATTTTCAATATTTTCAGCTGAGTGCATTGCAATAATAGAATCTCTCAAATATATAATCAAAAATAATTTTGAACATTCCCTCGTTCTCTCTGACTCTCTCAGTTCCCTCCAAAAACTTAAATCCAGTCCTCTTCTTCATCCTAATGATCATTTTGTATGCCTTATTCGAGTGATGATAGCATCCATTCAAAGCTCTGGTAAATCTGTAACTCTGATTTGGATTCCCGGACATGTTGGTATCATGGGTAATGATATTGCGGATGCCTTGGCAAAACAAGGAGCGTCCAACCCTGTTGTTACCCTCGTAAACCACATTCCCTTATCTGACATTTTTTCCATCATCAAAGAAAGATCCCGCAATGTTTGGTCAGAGTATTGGCACATTGCTAGTCAATCCAAGGGAGCCTGCTATGCCTCAATACAAAGGACTATACCATCAAAACCGTGGTTTCAGCAATTCCCTCATTTTTCCAAAAAAGAAATTTCTTCACTCATTCGAATGAGGATCGGTCATTGTTCCGTTCCTTCCCATCTTTTTAAAATTCACGTCCTTGACTCCCCAGATTGTACATTCTGTGGTCTAGAAGTGGGAACTTGAGATCACATATTTTTTGGTTGTCCCTCTCTAAACAAATATCCTCTCTTCTATCAAGCCTTAACTAAAATTGCCTCCCCTCCATTCAACATTTCATCTCTTTTAAGTCTGAACTCGACTCCAATTTTCATTATAATTTTGAAATTTGCCTATTTAAATAAAATTAATATTTAAATTCACCTTTCAATACACCTTTCTCAATAATTTTAAATGATGGCCAAGAACACCCTTGAAGGGTGAAAGCCAGAAAATATGGAAAAAAAAAAAAAAAAATTTATAAGAAAGCAAAAAGTTAATCAAGTGAAACTGTCACAGATAATCTTAGCTATAATACTATATTTTTTGCAAACTTGGAATTTTTGCAAACCCAGTTTGCCACCTCTCACCAGACCTGACGGCTCACTAGCAAACACCGCCACCGAAAAGGCTAACTTATTAGGGAAAATGTTTGCGGAAAACTCGACCCTCGATGACGGAGGTGCTGTTCCGCCGTCGGTTCCTCACTGCGGCTTCTATATGAAAAAGCTGAGGATCCGGCATCGGGATGTACTCCACGTTATACGGGGGCTCGATGTTAACAAAGCTAGTGGACCTGATGGAATACCTGCCCTGGTATTGCAGAGATGTGCTACGGAAATAGTTCCAGTTTTGACAAAGCTCTTCAAAATGTCCCTGAAGTGTGGCACTGTGCCCTCTGGTTGGAAAAAAGCGGTCATTCACCCTATTCCCAAGAAAGGTGACCGCTCCAACCCGGCCAACTACCGCCCCATAGCGATCACATCAGTTTTGTCCAAAGTGATGGAACGTGTGATCAACGACAAACTGCTCACATACCTCGAGAAGAACAAAATTATCAACAACCGTCAATACGGATTCCGGCGGAACCGCTCGTGCGGTGATCTTCTCGCGTATGTGACGCATGTTTGGGGGCGGTGCCTGGAACGTCACGGTGAGACCCAAACGGTCGCACTAGACATATCCAAGGCCTTTGACCGGGTCTGGCACCGAGGACTTGTCAACAAATTGCATTCTTACGGACTTCCCGCATCCCTGTGTACGTGGATTGCTGACTTTTTAAGGAATAGGTCGATTCAGGCGGTTGCTGACGGTTTCACCTCTTCCTCGCACTCCATAAATGCTGGCGTCCCACAGGGATCGGTTCTGTCTCCGACTTTGTTTTTGTTGCACATCAATGACCTTTTGACATGTGCACCGATTCATTGTTACGCGGATGACAGTACAGTTCATGATAGCTTTTTATTTGACAAGCCCCCAAAGGGCACACAAACTCCAACGGCTCAGAGGGCTTTGAAGCAGAGAATGGACGGTTATCTCGAGAGTATTTCCTCCTGGGGTAAAAATAATCTCGTCGAATTTAATGTTTCAAAGACCCAATCCTGTCTGATTACGTCTAAAAGGGATCCAAATGATAATCTTCCGAACAGGCCTTCCATTGATATGCTTGGTGTAACTATAAGTGACCAGCTCAGGTACGGGGGCTCCATCGAAGCCAGAGTAAGGTTGGCCTCTCAGAAGCTGGGCGTACTGTACAGGGCCCGCAGATACTTTAATAGTACACAACTGCTCACCCTGTACAAATCGCAAGTGCGCCCTACTGTCGAATTTGGCAGCCATCTCTGGTCTGGAGCCCCAAAATACCTGAAAAAAACCCTTGACTCTGTGCAGAATCGGGCGGCCCGTTTGATAGATTCCCCAATCTTAACAGACGGACTGCAATCTTTAGAGCACAGGCGTCAGGTAGGTATGCTGTCCTTGTTCTATCGGTATTACAATGGAAGATGCTCTGAAGAACTAGCGTCATTGATCCCTTCGGCACCGGTGCGTAGTCGGGATACACGCCAAACGCGCGCCCAACATTTGTACACAGTTGACACTTGTCACATGAGAACGGGTCGCTTCTACGATTCGTTCTTAAGTTCAACGAACTGCCGGCCTCTGTGTTTCCTCCCTCCTACAACATGGGACTCTTCAAGACCCATGTTCACTCCTTCCTCTCCACAAAAAGACCCTCCACACAGCATCCCCAAAGATGACATAGGCCCTGAGGGAAATTATTTTCTTCAGGGCCTCCTGTGTGGAGTAAATATAAAAAAAAATATATATATATATATTTTTGTAAAGTTGTTTCCTTTATGCGTTCATACATTTCTATTGAAAAAAAATATTTTTCAATAGTTCACATTTATATTTATAATTGAGTAATTTATTATTTTATTTGTATTCTACTCAAGCGAAACGATAGGAAAACCTTCAATTTATCCAAAGCATATTTTTTTGGTATTCATAACGTACACCAATTCGTTATAAAGATTAATAAAAATAGTGATTTTGCATTAAGCTTCGCCTTAACCGGCCGATTTTGGGTGATCACATTTCCATGAATATTTTGTAGAATTTTCTCTTGACGGACGATGAAACAACCCAATTTATGGAAAATTGACGATGTGATGACTTCCTCACACCTGATTTTTTCCAAAACAACTGGCCCTTAGTGTACTGAAAAGTGTAAGGGCTTGCCCGTTGCACTCTAAGGAGATTAAATAACATTTTATTATTTTTCCCAAATTCATGACAATTACCTAATGCATGCTTAGAAGTATATATATATATATATAAATATATATATATATATATATATATATATATATATATTTATATATATATATTATTATAATGATTGCATAATGTAGGTAATAAATAAATGACCCACTGGCGACGTAAGCAAGTTTTACACATGGAAATTGTCGTCACCCGGGTACTTTCGTTGACTTAAGGTACTTGGGTAGAAGGTACTGTACGTACTGTATGTACTGTAACTGTTAGACCATGCCATAGATGTCAAATTGTATAGATATTGGGTACAAGAGGGTGTACAAAATAAATAATGCGTCATCTTTGTTACTGTTAAATTACATGATATATTAGGAAGTTTACATTTATTCTTATTTTATTTGCAGTTTTTGCACGTCAGTGAAAACATCTTATTTATATAAAAGAAAAACTTAACTAAAATATACATACATAATACAGAGAAGATTAAAAAGAAATTAATAAT